>NW_015387573.1:315805-397614 GCF_001527695.2 Protobothrops mucrosquamatus
AAGAAAGAAAGAAAGAAAGAAAGAAAGAAAGAAAGAAAGAAAGAAAGAAAGAAAGAAAGAAAGAAAGAAAGAAAGAAAGAAAGAAAGAAATTGATTCATTTATGGACTTTTAACTCCCAGAATTCTTCAACCAGCACAGCTTTGGGATTCTGGGAATGGAAGTCCACACCTTTTAAAGTTGCCAAGGTTGAAGGACACTTGTCTAAAGGTTGCTTTCTGGATCTCTCATTAGGGCAACTGTTGAACCAGCTATCAGCTCTCTACCTGGGTCTTAAAGGTGGAACAGAAAAAACTCCCACGAACAAAAACTGCCCCTTTCTAAAAAAAAGAAAAAGAAAATACAGCCAAAGACTTACTATGTATACATATAAAACAGAGAACAGAGGCAATTTGCCCTCTGATGTATCAAGTATAAACACAATTGATACACTTGAGTTAACCTTCTTTTGCTTTCACTTCCCCCAAGATCCATCTCTCCTGGAGAGCAGATGGCTAGGGAATTCTGGGACTTGAAGTCCACAAGTCTTAAAGTGGTCAAGGTTAGACACCCCCTGCTTTAAAGGAAAAACGAGGTACATGCTTGTTTGGGGCCTACCTGGCCTATTTTAAAATCCAAATCAGAAAAAGAAACTCCTGAGCATGTGAAGATTTTACCTGCATATGCAAGTCCTAAGATCGGACAATAACCAGATTTCTTTTTATCCACGGCTATAAAAACTAGGGCCGTAGTAAACAAATCAATGATTTAGTATCAAGCAGAAAGAATCAGAACCGTGCATCAAGTTCCAGTTAAAATGATGTATTGTTCCTACTTATGCACAGGAATTTAATCAACTAACCGTCAATGCTAAATTGGTGCTAGATAAGGATCAACGGAACTCAAGAGGGGTTGGACTCAAGACTCTTTGTGGGAACGTAACAACTCTAGGCTAATTCCTCTCTTGACTCCGCCCCCAGGCCCTGCCTGCTCCTCACCTACAGTTGAGGATTTCAAGTCTATTATTATGCAATATTTATTAAATACGTGACTGGTTAAACTGTTTCATCTCATGCCAACATTAGATTTTGTTTTTAACTTGCTTTTGGACTTTTGGGCTGCAAATTGAATTGAACTGGATTGTTTTTTGTGCCAAAGAAAAAGCGGAAGTTTTCACATGGTGAAACGCAGAAACTTGACTGTCTTTGCACCAGCCAAAGACTGCACTCTTAAAGGGGAGAGCGGTCCTGTAGATATTCAGAACTTCTCTCTAAAATTTTAACTGGGTTTTTTCTCAAGAATTAGATCTCATTCCCCCAAATCATAAGCCTCTGTGGTAGATATCTCTGCAGGATTTGTTGTTCAAAAAAAGCTCCTACCGGTCGAAATGCAATGTCTCTAAATATTTGTTTTCCAGTTAGTTATAACAAGTCTATTTTCCCACCTCCGTCAATCTTCTTAAGACAGTCCAGTTTATCACTCATCAGCTCTGTGAACTCTTGAGTCTTTAGAACTTCTAGAAAATGCTTCTATCTCACATTCTTCTTCAAAGCAATAGCACTTAAGACTTATACACCGCTTCACGGCGCTTTACAGCCCCCTCTAAGTGGTTTACAGAGTCAGCATTTTGCCCCCAACAATCCGGGTCCTTGTTCCCTTGCGGACGTTTCATTACCAAACTAGATAACATCATCAGTGCCAGTAGGAGTTGAATTTGCTCTCAGTTTATATTCTAGTGGCTTACTCTGTGTTTACTACCGGAAAATAGCCTGGGGTTTCCTAACCCTGATTTTAAAAATGCAAGGCTGGGTTTGTATAGCACACCAGATCCTGGTAAATGCACTCTGGTTTTTTAAAAATAAATAAATAAAAATAAATAAAAAATAAAAATAAAAAAACCCTGCTCTACCCAGAAATATTTTCAGTTGGCTGTTCTGACTAGGCTCGATATGAAAACCCAAAGAATTAGGAAATCCTCTCCCACCTTAATCATGTGAGCGAAATGCACGCTTGTCACTGAAGCCAATCGCAGACAAAAGCCACAACTCTGTAAACGAACAGGAAAGAGAACTGAAAGGGAGATGGAGATAAAACAGGAGAAAAATGAAGGCTGCAATCCTTACGCCCTTAACTTAGCAGTAAACCCAGGGCCCTTCAGTAAGGCTGTTAGGAGAGATTTTGCATAAACTTTGATCTCACTCCAGCCACAAAAATGAAGGGCCAGGGGCTGAGCGGATACGCCACAAGAAGTCCTAAAGACCTGGCTTTGGCTAATCAGAATGTGTGAACTGGCTGTGTCACGGGTTAGGAGGAACCAGCGTAGCCCTTGCACTATTTATACGATGCTGGTGAGTCACCAGCACCACCTTCATCGGAAGGCCCAAAGTCCAGGATAGTCGTTCATTCGGAAAACAGGTAACTGCTGCTAATCTCTACCTGTGGTTCTCAGTGATCAACTTCAGGTAGCCAACAGGAAAATGGCTGCTTCGGAAGACACAGCTGGTGGCCTGTGCAAGGAAACCGAGTTATCAACCTTTCTGTTATTGACTCTGCAGACTAATTCTATACTCTCTTGAGCCTGTTGTTCTCTGGCAACCTACCTTGCAGGGTCATTGTGAACTTTTAAGAGATGCTTGCATCGCCAACATTTTTGCAAGAGGGCCAACATTCATTTTATGCACGAGAAGAAGTAAAAACCCACAGTTCTGGAACTGAGATGAAATTTAGTCTCAGAAAGAACACTAAAGTATCCTGTTATCTGCCATCCAGCCTAAATCCAGCAAGCTATGTTATCTAAGCTGGGAGAGAGCAAATGCCATCTTCCATTTCCTGAAATCTAGAACAGGGAAAGGGACATTTCAGGAGATTTTAATACAATCATTTCAAATCCCAAGGAGGAGCAGCAGCAGGTTTTTCCAATTTTCTGCTTTCTAGACGGGGTGGACTACAACTTCCCATGCTCTGGGTGGACTACACTCCCCATAATCCTTAGCTTGCTCACTCTCACTTCGAAAGGGTCAAAAGGAAGAAAGATCAACCCTGGCTCCAGTCTTCAAGAGAGCAAAGTTTCATAATGGTACGGTATACTTTTCAGAATCCAACTGAAAACCAAAAAAAAATAAATAATAATAATACATATTGTTCCTTGAACTATTCAACCACTCCAAAGCCTATTTGTTTTCCATTCGAAGTTTGACTTGTTCTTCATTCTTCTTTTAATTATAACTCAGCGTTTTACGAACCAGCCAACCTGATTAAAAAACAAAGAAACCTCAACCTCCGAAGAAGGAAATGATTAAAATCTAAGCAATCAGGCATCTGAACGCTGAAGAAAGAGGAAGCAAAGTCTTCCATCATGAGATGTCACCGATGAATAATTCAATGACAATAGCCATCTCAAGAATGGAAAGACAAGCCCTTAACCAACAGGATTTTTTTTGCTCACCTTCTCCTTTCAACCTCAGATATTCCAAACTGCCAAAGGACAAAAAGATGACAGTTGGATTAAGGAACAATAAAAATGAATACTTTTTTGTTTGTGTTTTTTTTAAAGCGGCCTACAGTCCAAAGATTGCTTCTCTTGGAGGCTTTGTTCAATAGCGCCTCTTTCGACCTCAGAGACCACCCTTCACGCATGCCAGATTTTGCAAAAAATTTATTTCGGGGGGGACGGGGGCAGGTTCCAGCTCCCACCATCCAGGGCTTGAACCACAACTCTCCCCCCAGCCCCGCCAAGCACAGAGAAGGGACTGGGTGCAAGCAGGGTGTGGGTGGGTGTGGGTGTGCAAAAAGGGCAAGGAAAAGCGAGGGAGAGCGACCCTCTCTGCAGGACAAGCAAGCAAAGTCGAAGTTGAGCAAGGTCGTGGGAAAGCTTCCCCCCAAACCACCTCGGGCCAACCCAACCCAAGGGGGGGTTCAACCCCAACCAAGCCAGGTCTTGGGGGGGGGGCGTCAGGCAAAACCAGCCGAGGGGCTGCCTTGCAGCTGGCCTGCTTTTGCCTTGACAAGACCCGGCCCGGTGGGCATCCAGACAACCCAACGTGCCAAGCCCCCAACTGCAGCCCCGAAGGGGAGGCTGGAGGGGTCGCGGGGCGGGCCACTCACCGTGGCGGAGGCCAGGCTGTGGTCGGCCAGGGCCAGGTGGTGGGGCTCCCAGCGGCGCAGGAACTTGGAGGTGAGGATCTTGCTGAGGAAGGTCCGCGGGTGCCGCACGACGCACACCTGGATGTCCCCTTCCTGGAGCAGCTTGTACCTCATGCCGCTGCAGTGGACGCCTCGCCGGCACGGCGCGGCCCCCATCTTGGTCCCGTCGGGCGCCTCGCCCAGCAAGGGCTTGCTCTCCTCCAGCGGGCGGGGGTCGCTGCCGCCCCCGCAGCCGCTCGGGCAATCCATGCCGCCCCTCCCCGGGCGCGGAGGGCGGGCGACGACAACGGCTAGGAGCCGAGCCGAGCCGAGCCGAGCTGGGGGGGCTCTAGCCCCGGCCGTGCCCGAGCCTGTCGTCGGAGGCGCGCCGAGCCCCCATGCGCCCGCGGAGACAAAGGCGGCGGCGGCGGTCCGGAGGGACGGCGGGGCTCCGCTGGGCGGCGAGGCGAAGGAGCCGACGGCCTCCAGCCGGGTCCGGGCAGGGCAGGGCAGGGAGGAGAGGCGCTGCCCGCTGGGCTCGTGCACGTCTGGATGCGGCCGGGCGGGCGGGCGGTCGGGCGGACGCGTGTCCCGGAGCCAGGGGCGGCGTCGAAGCCCGAGGAGCCGCCGGAGGAGAAGCGAGCGGGGCTGGAGCGCCTGGCAGGAGCCGCTCCGGAGCGCCTCTGATTGGCTTCCCCGGTCATGTGCGGCCGCTCTGACGTCAATGCGAACCCGGGCAGCTGCTCCTGCTCCCGCCGCCGCCGCCGCCGCCGCCTGGCCCGCCGTCCGCCCCGCCGCGCTCCGCGTCCCCGCCTCGGGAGGGAGCTGGAGCTGCTGGCTGGGGGGGCGGGGTGGAGGGGGAGGGGTCCTAGCCGGGCTTTGGAGCCGGAGGACTACATAGCCCATGCCCCCTATCCCCGCCCTGCAGGCGGTACGAGGGGGAGGGCAGCCCGTCCCTTCCGCAGGGCACCGGGTTGCAGAACAAGGGTCTTTCTTTCTTTCTCTCTCTCTCTCTCTCTTTCTTTCTTTTTCTTTCTTTCTTTCTTTCTTTTTCTTTCTTTCTTTCTTTCCTTCCTTCCTTCCTTCCTTCCTTCCTTCCTTCCTTCCTTCCTCCTGAGTGCTCCTTCCTTCCTTCCAAGTGCTCCTTCCTTCCTTCCTCCCAAGTGCTCCTTCCTTCCTTCCTCCCAAGTGCTCCTTCCTTCCTTCCTTCAGTGCTCCTTCCTTCCTTCCTCCCAAGTGCTCCTTCCTTCCTTCCTTCAGTGCTCCTTCCTTCCTTCCTCCCCTCCTTCCTTCCTTTCTCCCGAGTGCTCCTTCCTTCCTCCCCTCCTTCCTTCCTTCCAAGTGCTCCTTCCTTCCTTCCTTCCTTCCTTCCCTGGCCGCGCTCTTTTGCCCCCACTCCCAATCCTCTTTTCGCCAGCCAGCAGGGAACATAGAATCCTTGGACTGGAAGGGACCTTTGAGGTCATCTAGTCCAACTCCCTGCTCCAGGCAAGAGACCTTATATCATCCCAGTCAGTCAGCACAACGGGAATTGTATGTAGTCCAGTGTTGGCTAAGCAATTTTGAGAAGAAGCCAGCACCTTTGATTTTTTTTTTTTTAATAATCTTTAACTGATGGTCCTTGATTCCCTTGATCGTTGTGTATGCAGAGATGGGTTGGAATAAAACGAGGCTGGGCTGAACTGTGACTTTCTCAATTCCTCCATTTTTTGATTGAATGAAGTGGCCCAGTGGGGATCCTGTAACATGCAAGATGAGATTATTGCGGTTCCTTTGAGTCTTCCCTTGTTTTTCAAACCTTTCCTATGATTATTGCATAGCTGTGATTAATCCTGGTGAATCTGCACCCGCAGCCTTTGTCAAAAACATACACGAGATGTGATTGATAGAATGGCATGGCAAAAAATAAAGATGATTTATATTCCATTTCTGAAGCAGCCTGCTTTATGATGCTGAGAATTTATAGCTTAACCTTTACAGAACAAGCCAAACAAATGCAGTTTCAATTAAGTGAGAGGTAATCTGCCCATTAAAAACATAGTAGCTGTTTGTGTAAAACAATGCTGTTTTAAAGTGGATAGAAAGGTAACAGAGATAACCTTGAAATAACTCTCACATGACATTAAACATAATAATGAATAATGGAGCTCAGATGACATTAAAAAGCTTATTTACTAATAAACAATGTTATGCCTCAGTGCTTGATAAAATAGCATACTCATAGAAAAATCAATACAATACAAAGTAAGTATCATATTAGGTCCAAAGTCTTGTGTAAAAATACTGCAACAACTGTAGAAGCAACAATAAAAACAAATAGAATACCCACATTTACAGATGAAACAATATTCTTTTCAGAGAATTATAGCTAGAATGTAACATCTCAAACTGTGTAGTGTTTGAAAACAGTTTTGAAACTAAAAAGCAAAGTTTTGACACGCTCCAAATACTAAAGCTAATGCAGGTGGTTATAAAGCTTTCCTTGGCTGATTTCCTACTGATTTCCCATCTCAGTATTTAATAGATCTGGCCCTGGTAATTACATGGATATGACACCACTAAGAGATCCCAGACTGCAGGCTAAACTGGGTAGTCTTGGAAGAAGGCAAAATATTTCTATACTGCTGCTGATAAAACTATATGACATAAGAGGAATTGTCTTGGGACACATATGAAATATATAATAGAGTTATTTTATGTCTGTGGAGATTCTCAATCATTCAGATCATGGTTGTCCCAAAGGTGTTTTTTTTCCAAAAAGCAACTGGATTTTCTTGATGTTTTCTTTGAAAATATTTCATTTCTCATTCAAGAAGCTTCTCCAATTCAGTTCTTCAGTTATTATATGTTTGACACATAATATTGTTAAGAGTTTACAATCTTGTAAGGCTGCAGTACTAGCCCATGGGATGAACGTGCCTGCTTTAAGGTGTGGGGAACAAGTGCTACATCCACACAAGCGTATAATTTAGCTAGGTCTATTGGAAGTGGCCATTAAGAAACTTCTCAGTGACTGAGATCACAGTTCAGTTGCTTTATTTAACCACGATAATGAAGGATAACAATTGGGTTGACCCTAGCAAGTTCTAAAAGTGTGGATTTTGGTTTCCTGGATTCTCAAGCAGACAGAATTCAGTGGGAACTACCAAGCGATGGTTTTCTCCTTTTAAAGTCCACTTTCTGTCTCTCAACGTCTGGAAAAAATTCAGAGAAGAGCAACGAAGATGATCAAAGGCCTGGAGACCAAAACGTACGGAGAACGGCTGCGGGACTTGGGTTTGGCAAGTGTAAAGAAAAGAAGAAATAGGGGAGACATGATAGCAGTGTTTCAGTACCTGAGGGGCTGCCACAAAGCAGAGGGGGCCAGGTTGTTCATCAGAGCACCAGAGGGAAGGACGAGAAACAATGGTTGGAAACTGTTCAAAGAGAGAAACAACCTGGAATTAAGGAGAAACTTCCTGACAGTGAGGACAATCAACCAGTGGAACAGCTTGCCTCCAGAAACTGTGTGCGCTCCATCACTTGGAGATTTTTAAGAAGAGACTAGACATTCACCTATCTGGGACAGTATAGGTTCTCCTGCTTGAGCAGGGGGCTGGACTAGAAGACCCCCAAGGTCCCTTCCAGTTCTATTCTATTCAAAGCCGCCCACAACAATACAGGCCAAAGTCTTGTTTTCTCTTGGTTGAGTGGAGTTTAACCAAGTGAAACAAAAACGGTTTAAATGTCTACTCCAGGCATGTCTCAAGTTTCTCAACCCTCACCTGAAAGAAGAACCGTTTCTGTCAGAGGGGAAAAGAAATCGGTCATCTGCTTCTATGTGGTGACACGCCAGGGCGGCAAGTGAAAAAAATAGCTTGTCTCAACCTGATTTTCGTAGTTTTTTTATCTGACTGTGGGGATGTGTCACAGTCATGGTGAAAGAGTACGTATAACGGGAAGCTATTTACGAGCTGCCGGTGAGCCGTTCATCTCCTGGAAGAATAACTCACTAAAATGCTGGAAACAAGTTTAGAGTGGTCTTCAAATTACAACAGTTTGTTTAGTGGCCATTCGAAGTTGCAACAGCATTGAAGAAAGTGACTTATGGCCGCTTTTCACACTTACGACCGCTGTAGCATCCCCATGGTAACTGTGATCAGAACTCGGATGCTTAGCTGCTGACTCGTATTTACGACGGTCGCGGCGTCCCTGAGTTATGGGATCCCCTTCTGACAAGCAAAATCCATGGGGAAGCCAGATTCACTTTACAACCGTGTTACCAACTTAACCGCGGCGGTGATTCACTTAACAACTGTGGCAGGAAAGGTCAGTAAAATGGGGCAAAATTCACTTAACAACCGTCTGACTTAGCAACAAAAAAATTGTGGCTCAGTTGTGGTCGTAAGTCAAGGACCATCTGCGGAGGTCTTTCAGCCAAGTGCAAGGCCCTCCCTTTTGAGGTTCGATATTAAATTTTAATGTGTGGGGGCCCAAGCCCGGTGCCGGAAAATGTAGGAAAACGTCAGTATGAATCGTGGGATGGAATCTGCAAAACTGAAGTTTGTTGCTGACCTTTAGTGAACAGGAAGAGGAAGTAAAGTAATATGTGAATAACATTACGCAACAAGGCCAGGACAGATGTGGGACTAAAACTGAGCCATTTGAATATCTAATGCTGCACAGATAGGATATATTTGGAGATAATCTTGCTATTCATTTTCTGCCCTGTGAAATAGGACCTACGTGGCTTTCAAAGTTTAAGCACAGTAATAGTCCAGAAAATCCTAAAACGTCTAGCAACAAGAAAATGACATACATAATAGGCCAAACAGTCTGCTAACTTTAGCTCTTACTGTTATTCTGACAGGCAAAAAACAAAACAAAACAAAAAAACACTAATCTGGTTAAAGATTCTCATTTTGGAATACAGAGAAGAGCAATAAAGATGATTAGGGGACTGGAGGCTAAAACATATAAGGAACGGTTGCTGGAATTGGGTATGTCCAGTTTAACGAAGAGAAGGACGAGGGGGGACATGATAGCAGTGCTCCAGTATCTCAGGGGCTGCCCCAAAGAAGAGGGAGTCAAGCTATTCTCCAAAGCGCCTGAAGGCAGGACAAGAAGCAACGGGTGGAAACTCATCAAGGAGAGAAGCAACCTAGAACTAAGGAGAAACTTCCTGACCGTTAGAACAATTAACCAGTGGAACAACCTGCCTCCAGAAGTGGTGAATGCTCCAACACTGGAAGTCTTTAAGAAGAGACTGGACAGCCACTTGTCTGAAATGGTATAGGGTTTCCTGCCTGAGCAGGGGGTTGGACTAGATGACCTCCAAGGTCCCTTCCAACTTTATTATTATTATTATTATTATAAAGGTTCCCATCCATTTCCTTTATAAGGGTAGTCCTCGACTTACAACATTTCATTTAGCGACCATTCAGAGTTACAACGGCACTGAAAAATGTGACTATAGCTATAGTGTGTTTAACTAGGCCTTCCTTGGTCAACTTTGTCTGAACTTGGAAGCCAAGCAAAGTTGAGTCTCGTTAGCATATGGATGGAAGACCAGAACCAGAGGCTAGTCCAGGGGTAGGCAACCTTGGCTCTTTTATGACTCTTATGGCTCTTTTATGGACTTCAACTCTCAGAATTCCTGAGCCAGCATGGCTCAGCTTGGAAACCTCTCCCTTTCCCCTCAGCATGGCTGTCTCAGGAATTCTGGGAGTTGAAGTCCATGAGTTATCGAAGTTAATCTTCTCACCCTGAGTGAGAAGATTAAAAAACAACAACAACTTAGGAAGTAGGAAGTTGCCAACGCGCGCAGCATGGATGTGTTATTAAGTCAACAGCAACACAGTGTGATTCAAAGACGGCTTTGCTTTTCCTTAATTGAATAAAACCTCATTTGGCTGAACCTGCGCAAGAAGCTAAGCCATAAATCACCACTTCCAAACCACAGTGGTTAAGCCCATACATGTTCAGCCAAACCTGAAGGGTGATATGATGGCTTAATGAGATGGGTAAATCAGGGCTGGGAGCTGAACTCCAACGGCTCACGTGGAATCCTCCGTGATCGATCTGGATGGCAGAATTGGCTAACGGAGGAAGGCAGCGTCATTTAAAGACCGAACATCAATTTCTACTCTTACATGGAGGAACCCTGGTTCCCACAGTGTGCTATTCTTCTAAGTTTTAGAAACTTTGTAGCCGGAGAGTTGTTGTCTCTCTAAGTACACTCTTACAAATACTGAGTTATTTTTCGTTGAAAAATATATTAATGATGTTGTGTAACAAAACAATGTCTCGGTAAAAGAGAATATTTGCAGCTCAGGGTTGAAATGAAGGGCTCTTGGCGCTCTCTGAGCTTGGTTATTTTCTTGCAGATGTTTCATTACCTGACTAGGTGACATCACCAGTGCTAACCCTTCTAGTACTAATGATGTTACCTAGTAGGGTAATGAAACGTCTGCAAGAAAATATCCAAGCTTGGAGAGCACAAGGATCCCTCAGAACAGACTGTCTTCCAATGAAAGCATGGCTTGGCAGAGGAAGTCCTCTGAAAGGCATTTAATCCAAAATCTTTAATTACTTAACTACACCACTGTTTGGGCCCTATGTCCCTTGAGCTCCTATTTCTCTCAATAGCTCATAAGAAGTAAAGGTGTATTTGAGTAACCATGTCCATTTATTGACTTTTGAAGTGGTTTGCTATTCCTTCCCTGGGATGTTTTGAACTTCCCAATCTTGTTATAGATCTAGAATTGCCAGATCCCCCCCACCCCCCCAGATCTAAGTAGTAACCAGGGCTGACCCTGCTTAGCTTCTTAGGTCAGCCATAGTTGACCAGATGCTACCCTCTGTGAAGTGTCAGCTTGCTTTATGGAGGCCCAGACTGGATTCAAGATACAAGCAAGTCAAGATACAGTGGACTTAAGAGTTGAGCTGTATTAATCCAACTGTTGTCATTTGTACATCGGGATTTAGAGCTTAGACTGTGCTGCATATTCATCTAATTGCTATTTAGTCAACGGATTCCAAATAACAAAATCATTATATAGTACAATGGCTGAGCCAGTCATTGTGACTTATGCAGCAAAACTCTTGAGTTAACAAATCAGAGCATACTGCAATGTACGAAACCAATGTTTGTACTTATACAAACCTTGTACTTATACAATGCCTTTATTTAGTAAGGAAAATCCCAATTTTTTTTTAAAAAAAAATCATTTTCCTTTGCTGAGTTGAAGTCTATATCCTTTGCGTTTTGGAGATATCACGCCAATATGTTATTAAGACGTGTTGCTAATATTCTGCGCTCCATCCCTGGAGGCTTTTAAGAAGAGACTGGATAGCCACTTGTCTGGAATGGTATGTGTTTCCTTCCTGAGCAGGAGTTTGCACTAGAGGACCTTCCAACTCTGTTATTCTGTTTCTGCAGGTATAAATTCTTTCCCACAACTTCAAAGTATCTGAGGGTCAATCTAAAGAAGAGGCCAAATTAACAATTAAACAGTTATGCAAACTGCTCTGAAAAACTTGGAAGGCAGATGCAAGGCTCCTGGTAAGGATTGTCCTGCCTCTGTTCAAGATTTCTATGAAGCCATAAGCATTTAGAACAGAATATCATCCATCTGCAAATGGCCTCCAGTTGTGTTCCTCACCTTCAAGGTCAATCCATTGGCGGCAGACATCTTCAGCTGACATCTGATGATCTAGGACCGTGATGGCGAACCTTTTAGAGACCGAGTGCCCAAACTGCAACCCAAAACCCACTTATGCATCGTTGGGTGCCAGGTGGGTGTGGCCCATTGGGTGGGCGTGGCCCATTGGGTGGGCGTGGCTGCGGTGGTAACGGCAGACTGGGTAGGACTAAAAATCAATCAATTCCAACTTTGCAAGATCTTTTTTTTTCCGTGAGAAGTTGAAATTGACTGATTGATTGAACCTTTTTTTTTTTTGCACACTGCGGTGGAGGCCTAAAGCGAAAAGGTTTTATAAAACCCAGCTGAAGGCCTAGGACTGGGGCTACGGCGCGCATGCCCACAGAGAGGGCTCTGAGTGCCGCCTCTGGCACCCGTGCCATAGGTTCGCCACCACTGATCTAGGACAGTGTTTCTTATCCTTATCAATTTTAACATGGGTGGACTTCAATTCTCAGAATACTCCAGTCAGTCATGCTGGTTAGACAATTCTGGGAGTTGAAGTCCACCAGTCTTAAAGTTGCTGAGGTTGAGAAATACCGGTCTAGGAGATGAAGGATAACGAGCTGAAATCAACATAGAACCAAATGCAAAAGCAGATTTCACTGTTCAATCAAACTTTGGAAATAAATGAGGTTTGACAAAGTTGGAGGATTCTTACCCAGCTTTGTTTACCCGTGAAAACATTCCTTCTGTGGTAACTGAAACATAGGGAATTATTTCAAGATCACCCTTGACCTGCCAGGGGACCTGGAAAGCCACAAGATAATAAATGGGAAAAATTCCCAAATGGAGAAGGCTGATCTTACCCCGCCATAGCCAAATTAGCTTAATTAATTCTTTTTTTGACTACTTGGCATATTCTAAAGTTAGCAATATTTTCCAAGACTGATCTGATCTTTAGAGCCAATTAAATCTAAGGGGTTAAAGGAAGATGGCAGTGCGTCTTGTATGACACATATACCTCTGGTGGTTAACCAGAGTTAGTCCAAATTAATCCAATGTTCTGGCCTTTGCAGAAGAATAAAGTAGCCATTTCAACTGAATTGTCCCCAAAAGCAACCATACTGATTGGGCCGCTTCAACATTCAACCTGTTACAGAAACACAGCCCATCCAAAAGATCTAGCTAAATCCTGTTTTATTTATTTTTTTCTTTTAGAGGAAAACACTTCACCTAGTTCCTGCCCTTTTCAATCACAATTAAGACGTGTTACGTCTTCAACTGCAGCAATAAAATGCACAAGAACGGCCATAAACTTATTTCTAGATCAAAACGTGCCAGAGATGTTCCCTGAGCATTTCATGAGATTGGTACAGGGTGAAAGGAGTACTGCAAAAGCAATAAAGTATAAGGGTCACTGGCCTCATATAAATGTTCTTCAGCAAATGTTCTAGGACCGAGGTCCTTTGTTCAGGCAGTTCCTGAGGTCCTCCCCCTTGCTGGGATGAAGTAAAAGACCAGTTCATTCAGGTGTGTCCAAACGGTGAGGTAAAATATGTCAAGATGGTGGCTGAGATGGTATGATCAAAGCTCCACCTGTTTTGTTATGTGCGTCACACACACCGTGCACATTTAAAACAGGTGGAGCTTCAACCACACCATTGCAGCCATCAATTTGATTTCTTTGTCCCCACTCTGAGGACACCCTTGTGGGAAAGGCCATTTTGGATCAGGAACATTTCCACGTGTTTGGCTACAACTCCCATTTCTTCACTCGTGGACAAATTATACATCCTGCCACAATAAAAATTGTTTGCTTTTCTTGCTTCAACTTTCATTAATTGATACAAGCTGTCCTTTATCTTTATGTTTCTTTACCGTAAAAGACAAGCACATTTTTGTTTGATAACTTTTCCCTCCAGTCTTTACTGCCTCTTCTCTGGCTTTCTGAGATGATCAAAGTCAGAATTTCGAAGGAAAACACAAAAACAGATGCCAAGCACTAAAAGTTTGATCATGATTATTTTATGGGTTTCTAAAGGAGAGGGATTGAGACTTTCTCGCTCAATGTTGACAAGTAGCTGAGAGTTAAGATGAAGAGAGAAAAAAAGATGTTTTAATAATTTATCTTCTTTAAAAACCAACGGAGTATGGTTCTTTAAGCACTGGACAGCTTTCATACTCAGCTTGGTCAGGCCAACAATTACTAATTTCCACAGAAACTGATTCATGAGCCAGTCAGTCACATATTAATACCAAACGTCCTGCAAATTTACTGTAAAGAAACAAGGGTGGATCCATTCCTTTACTCTGGTACGATAACAAACATTTGGAATTTGGAAATGAGATGCTAGAGAGGGCCTGTTTTCTTGCTTCTTGCTTCTTTTATTGTCCCAGGTTGCAAGAAATGAAGCAAAAGATTGGCTAAGATTGGACTCTGGCAAGATCCCATGGCAAAATATTGCTTCAGATACAAATCCATTCTGTAGCTTCAGATAAAAGCCACCTCCTTCATACAATGAAAGAATAGAATAGAATAGAATAGAATAGAATAGAATAGAATAGAATAGAATAGAATAGAATAGAATAGAATAGAATAACAGAACAAGGAATTTGTCTCCGGTGCACAAACAATAAAATAACATAATCATAAGATACCAATAGGAGAAGGTAGTAGGAAAGATGAAAAGGATGATAGTAATACAGCCCTACTTCATGGGTAAATATCCTTAGACATAAGACAGCGCTGTGGGAAAAAACTGTTTTGGCATGCAATGCCCTATAGCAGTGATGGCAAATCTTTTAGAGACCGAGTGCCCAAACTGCAACCCAAAACCCACTTATGCATCGTCGGGTGCCGGGTGGGTGTGGCCCATTGGGTGGGTGTGGCCCATTGGGTGGGCGTGGCTGTGGTGGTAACAGCAGACTGGGTGGAACTAAAAAGCTCAATCAATCAATTCCAACTTTGCAAGATCTTTTTTTTCCCTGCGAGAAGTTGAAATTGATTGATTGATTGAACCTTTTTTTTTTGCACATGGCGGCGGAGGCCTAAAGCGAAAAGGTGTAATAAAACCCAGCTGAAGGCCTAGGACTGGGACAACGGCACGCGTGCCCACAGAGAGGGCTCTGAGTGCCGCCTCTGGCACTTGTGCCACAGGTTCGCCACCACTGCCCTATAGAGATATCCCAAGGGGAGAAATTGAAGCAGTTTATGTCCAGGATGTGAGGGGGTCTGTCAATATTTTCTCAGCCCTCTTTCTGACCCATACAGTATACAGGTCCTCAATGGAAGGCAGGCTGGTTGCCATTTTTTCCCCTACAGTCCTAACTATCCATTGAAGTCCGTGTCCTGTTTGATTGCTGTGCCAAACCAGACAGTTGTAGAGGTACAAATGACAGACTCAACAATTCCTCTGTAGAACTGTTAAGGTTCTAGAAATGTTAAAGTAATAATTCTGGCTCATCTCACAAATCTAGGGAAAGATTAGGAATGTGTGTGAAATGAAATGGGGAAAAGTTCAATAGGGCTTGAAAGTTATCTTAATGCCGGGCGGATATTGTTTTCTCATGGTTTTCGTTCCATTTGATGAAAAGGCATTTGTTTTAGAAATTATTTCAAAGAGACAAGAACGTCAGCGAAATCCTCAGGGGTGGTATCTAGTGTGATTTATTTATTAACACATTCCCCAAGACACCAAAATGCTCGTATATTTATTGATCTGTTAGATTTTGAGTCGATGTGTCTTCCTGGAGCTCCACACCACATACAAAATATTTTCTATCTCCTTCCAATTGTTCCCAAATGCATAGTGAGTTATTTTGGGTTGAAGGCTAGAAAGTTGCTCAATACAACTAAGTGAGCTTCTGTGGCAGAGGGGAGACTTAAACCTTCGTTTCTTCATTCCTAATCCAACATTTTAGGCTTATATCAGCGTTGTAAGCGTCTCTCCTCTTTGGTTTTTCAATCTTCTGCACCATCTTAGTCTTTCCAACTTCCATTAAATCCCAAGGGAAGACTTTATAAAGGAACTCAAGTTTTTTTTACTGCTCCCCTCTCTCCTCCCCCCAATAGATTTTGGATGTTAGATTTTGAGTCTATTCCTGGAGTTCAAGGCCACATACAAAATATTCCAATCACCTTCCAATTGTTCCCAAAATGTATAGTGAGATATTTTGGGTTGAAGGCTAGAAGGTGGCTCAAGACAACTAAGTGATCTTCTGTGGCTTATCTCTGTTAAGAGGGGATGTCCTGTCCTTCAGGAAACCCCACCCTCCTTCTGAGGTTGAGCTACCATCAATGAACGCAGCAGTTCTTCTCCTGCCATGTCTTCCCTTTGAGAGAAGTCAAGAAATAACATGAATGAACTCAACGCATGGGAAGAAATGAGGCCAGCAGCTTTTGATGTGAATGAGAGAGATGTGCTGAAGTTATCTGAGGACAGACAGAGGGGAGCTGAGCCTTCTTCAGCCATGCATACAGAGAGTGTTCAGCTCCAGGGCTGCACTCTCGGCGACCTCAATCCTCTCCCCGGAAGGGGATTTAGCATTTCAAAGGAGCCACCCTTGGCACTTGCAGCCCCTGCCCCAGGCTTAAAAATAGCTTTTGCTGTCGTTTATAGAAGCTGCAGGAAAAGCAGCATAGCTCTGTCCTCTGGAAAAGGATGCTATGGGAAAAGATCACCTTTGGGTTTTTATTCTCCTCCTCCTCCTCTGGATTCTGGGAATCAGCTGGCCGTGCACGAGACACAAGGCCACGTTTCGGAGAGTTAATTGTGGGGTGAAACCCCGTAATGCACGTTTTGAAGGAGAGATAAAGTCCACAAGGGTGACATCCTCGGCCGTCCTTTCGATGAACAGCTCTGAAATTCCTTGGTGAAATTCCACATGCTCCTAAATTTTCAAACGGAGACCATCTTTGGTAATGTACGTCCTCCCTCTAAACGTCTCACATACAACGGCCTGTCTTCCTTCGTTCAAGCTGCCCAACCTCTCATATCACTCCTTCCAGTTCTTTGTCGGATTTGCCCATTCCTTGGCCGCTAATTTGACTTCAGTCAAGCTTCCCCTTGGGGTCTAAACGTGCAAAGAGCAGCTGGAGGATGAAATGTAGGACCCGTCTCCTCCACGAGTAACAGCTTCCATACCCGAGTTGACGTGACCACGGAGATGTCCGGGTGGCCATTGGGACTCTGGAACTAGTACCTTTTGGGGGAGTGGGGCCTGCCCTAACTTGGAACATCCCAAAGGTGCTTTTCCAAAAGGCAACTGGCCTTGATTTTTTTTTCCCCTTTGAAAATGTTCGTGTCTCATTCAAGAAGCTTCTTCAGTTCTAACTTCAGTTAATCTGGCTTCCCCCATAGACTTTGCTCGTCAGAAGGGCGCAAAAGTGGATCACGTGACCCCGGGATACGGCAACCATCCTAAGTATGAGTCAGCTGCCAAGCGTCTTAATTTTGATCACGTGATCATGGGCGATGCTGCAACGGTCGTTAAGTGTGAAAAACGGCCATAAATCATTTTTTCCAGTGCTGTTGTGACTTCAGTCACTGAATGAACGGTTGTGAGGACTGCCCGCCTATCAAACTGGCTCTCGGTAATGACATATTTTTTTATTTACAGCCCAAAGACCCAAATAAGCTGGCTCTCAATTGATCCCAGGAGACTTTAAAGCTTGTTTTGATCTTCGCAGCTTTTGAGAAAACGTTAACACTTGTCTGAGTTCCCTAGTTTTTTAAGGGTTGGTGTTCTTTATTTTGCTATGGGTGAGCTTTTCTAGGCCTAAAAAAATAATAATATAGAAATAAAGGGATAACATTGAGCTTAAGGCTATCAATGTTCCTCCCCAACTCATTGCTGTTTCAAAAAGCACCTAGAACAATAAGCAGCTGTGACTTACACAAGAATGGTAGAAGGTTCTGAGAAACAATATCATGTTTTGCCCCAGAATTCTAGGAAAAAAAAATCATTAGGGGGAAGATTTCTGCAAAATAGAGCTTGACTTTGTAGATGAGGAAGTTTGGGAGAGTTCAGTTTTGTGGTAGTTAAAAGAGTATTTATTCTTGGAATATGTGAAGCTTGTGTAGAAGAGTAGGCAGAGCCTGGGGGGGCAGAGTTAAGCGAATCATCAGTCTAGAATCATTAGGTTGCCACAAAGGTCTAAGTCCAAGCCCTCCTGAATTCTGTTGACCCTTATCTGGTGCCAATTTAGTATTGAACTTTAGCTGATTAGGCTCTTGTCTATAGACGTGAGCAATAAAAAACATGCTTTTTTACCTCGGTTAATTTTGGATCAAAGAATATAATAATGGTAATAAGGCTTTATGGTTCTCACTACCAAGAAAATACATTTAGATTAGTTCTGAATGTTCATCGAAAATCAATGGCTGAAAAGCTCTAAATCGGTCAGGAGTGTCCAACCTTGGCAACTTTTAAGACTTGTGGATTTCAAACGGCACGCTGGCTGGGAGAATTCTGGGAGTTGAAGTCCACGAGTCCTAAAGTTGCCAAGGTTGGACACCCCCTGCTCTAAATCATGGAGCAAAGAACCTTATGAAAACTAAACTCATCCTTTCAAAACTCCTTTTGGCTCCCCATACATACAAACTATTCTTAGAGGGTTGCAGATGGATAATGTGTGCGTTTAAGAGAGAGGGAAAAACACGGAGAAACTCCCAAACTAGAGATTTTGTTCTGCTAAAATCTGTCCTTTTTTGAACTACTAGAGCAGTGGTTCTCAACCTTTTTAATGCCGTGACCCCAACCGGTTGTAAGTCGAGGACTAAACCGGTTGTAAGTCGAGGACTAAACCGGTCGTAAGTCGAGGACTAAACCGGTCGTAAGTCGAGGACTACCCAACCGGTCGTAAGTCGAGGACTTTCCCTGCCCGGGAGTGCCGCGCATGTGTGGTTCTGCCCCCTGCGCCGGCCGAGGCGTATCTGGCAAGCGGCAGAGACGGAGCAGGCCGACCACCAGCTGGCCCAGCCCAAGGGAGGTAAGGCACCCGCCGGAAAAGGGGGAAAAAATGGCGGACAAAAAAAATGGCGGACAGCCTTGCTTGGCGACCCCCGTGAAATGGTCGATCGACCCCAAATGGGGTCCCGACCCACAGGTTGAGAACCACTGTACTAGAGCAAGGAAGTTGCAACAGTAAGGATTTCATGTTTGGGGAAAAGCCAGTTCCTACTCCTCTCTCCCAACGAGTCAGTGCCAGAATCTTACCCTTTCCTTAAAAGTGTATTCACAATTCAGTCATTCCTTCTGATAATGTGTATCCAAGCAGATAAAAATAAAGTTTGCCCTTACCTTGCAATAATTCTGCCCTTTCGTAGATGCAGAATGTTTTTTTTCCATCTCCCCCACTCGTGAAAAAGCTCGTGTTAAGAATTTGAACCAGGGCTGTCAACCGATTGCAGGATTGTTGTTGGTTTTTTTTTTTAAAAGATACAATTAATGTGTGAGTAGTCCTTGACTTATGACAATTGAGCCCAAAATTTCTGTTGTGAAGCAAGACAGTTGTTAAGTCGGGTTTTGCCCCATTTTATGATTTTCTTGACACCGTTAAGTGAATTGCTACGGTTCATGCTTCTTAAGTGAATCCAGCTCCCCCGTTGACTTTGCTTGTCAGATTGCAAAAGGGGATCAGATGATCCCGTGGCACCGCAACCGTCCTAAGTGCACGCCAGTTGCCAAGCATCCAAATTCTGATCACGTGACCATGGGGATGCTGCAACGGTTGTTAAGTGTGAAAACAGTCATTATGTCGTTTTTTCCAGGGCTGTTGTAGGTTCAGATGGCCATTAAATAAAATGGTTGTAAGTCAAAGGACTCCATTATGTATCCTGCCTGCCTTGGCTCCATGTAAGTTTCACTCAGTAGTACCGATCGGGATTGAGTTTACACACACTGCATTTGATATATTTTGTTTAATAGTGGCATAGGCAACCACTGTTGCATAACTATGGTGAGTTCATACAAGACAGTTAACTCAGAAGGAAATAAACTTTAGAGCTTAAGGCACAGCATATAAGGGATCCTTGATGTTCTCTGAGCTTGGTTATTTTCTTGCAGACGTTTCATTACCCAAATTAGGTAACGTCATCAGTGCTAGTGGATATTTCACTGGGTAAATGAAATGTCTGCAAGGAAACAACTCAAGAGAGCACCAAAAACCCCTCATTTCAACCCTGAGCTACATACATTCTCCTTTGTTGGCATCGTATGTGATATGAACCAGGAGTTGATTAGGCCTTTAGGAAACTGAGAAGCACGTTACTCTTCTAAGATCTAAACCACCACTTGGAGAATACTGAATTGACCTTTAACAACAGAGATGGTGGTTATCTCTACACTCAATTACTCCTGTTGCTGGTAGTCACAATCGGGCAGGCTCTCTTGCAAACATCCCATTTATCTCCACTCCCTATTTAGTTTCCATGTCACCCTTCTATTAGCAAATAAATATAAGAAAAGCTTCCATGCCAGAGACGGCATATGTATGCAACCATACAGTGTTTATTTGGTTAGTTCATTAACCATCTGTAAGACAGTTCAGTTTTGGTCTGCATCCTTCTATAAAAGAGTTCAAGTTTTCAAGAAACCTCCAATACATACAGCAAAGTAAAATGACAGCACACATTTCAGACCAAAATACAACATTTTTTTTTCTTATGTTTTATAAAACCCGGTCAATTCAAACTACATTAAAAAAAAAAAGCTAACAAGACTTTCACTTATCCTTAATACAGTATTTTGCCAGAGTTTGCACTGTGGCCACAAAGCCCGTAGAGCACAATCCATGTGCTTTAAATTAAAACAAACACAAACACCCTTTTACGTACCCAACGTTATATCGAACATGTAAACAAAGTACTACTCAATCCAAGAAGCATTTTTGTACTCCGTTTTGTAACATGTAAACTTCAAAAGTACACCAGTGAGAAAAGAAAAGAATTGTTAAACTGCCCGGACTGCAACATTTTTCACGAAAAAAACAGACAGGCAGGCTTAAGGCATGAGAAAGTATCCTAAAGCACTATAAAGTCACATAAACTGAGTGGGATCCGACAGTTTGAACAGGCCAATTTGGACACAAAGAATTCGATGATCTTCTATGAGTGAAGACAGACTCATATCTTTGGAGTGCATATATATATATATATATATATATATATATATTAGAGAGGGTACTTCTTCTCTTCCAATAATTCTCACAATGGGGAGATTTCAATGTGGTGAATGTACGAAATTTCTAACTCCAAATTCTTGGACCAATTCGCTTATCCATTTGTTTTGCAGCTTTGTTTTTTTTTTTTTTAAGTGAAATGAAAGAAAGCATATTTGTGGCTGAGGAGAGTCTATCTTTACTCTTTATTGTGAAGTTGAAAGATAGTATTAGGCAATTTCCTCTGTGCTGTCAATCATGCAATCGACAGCCCTTAGATGTATTACCTTGTACGTGTCCACAGAGGCCGCTTGACCCTAAGCCGTTGCTTGCCCAATGAATAAATAAAAGTTCAAGGTGATTTCTCAGAGTTCGCCCCCCCCTTTTTTAAATTAACGACCACTATTAAACACTTGGAAAAGAAATACAAATAGCACTGAGAACACAACTTAATACATAGTGATATCGTTTGTTTTATTGCAAAGCCCAGTTTTCATTCGTCCATCACAAAGTGCTACTCAAATTGCACCTTTTTTCTTCTTCAAATACAACCACAGAAGTTAGCATGCACGGCATTCAAACAAGCTCCTTAACCGTTCCTAAAAAAACAAAATCTATGCAAACTAGGAAGGGATTCGGGATCCCTCAAAGCTAGGACACACAGAAAAACAAGTATACTACACATCAAGTATTGATTTGTTCAGATGCCATAAATGGGAGTCAAAGAGACCTGTGTTTCTGTAACACAAAAAAAATCACAAAAAACACATGGGGGATTGGGGGTGGGAAATATTCTAGGTATGGGAAGAAGAAAAACACAAATGTACAACAATAGCACGGATTGACACTTAAAGTGCAAAGGATAAACAATAAATAGAAAAAGGGAAGGAAACAACATTGCCGCTTTCTACCAACGGGTTTGATGAAATGTATTTTCACACGTTTTTGTATACAGGTGTTTCCCGAGTCCAACACTTGGGTATCTTTAATTTAAAAAGGAAAGACTGGAAAATTTGGGGAAAGCTTCAACCTGAATCTTAGGAAAGCATGGATAGTCAAAATAGACGTATCATACCTTCCACCTCAGGATTCGCTTCAAGTAACACAATTTCCTGCTGACATGGTTAGGAGTTAGCTTGGATTGATGTTTTGGTGGTATCTGTTTGATGTAAATAAATGGGCTTAAAAGGATGGAGACAGATCAGTTGGTTTCATTTATTTGATTTTGGGTGCTGCCTGATTCCAACTGATTCGGGGTACCCTCACCACATAAAACAAGTACATAAAAATTAACCGCCCCAAAATGACAAAACAGTACATGTTGAGCTCTCTTAAGGTAAAATATGACATCTGAACAAATTCAGCTGACCGAGTTTATAATGCAAAAGCGATTTTGGAGGTCTAGTACAACTTACCATGTTGCGTATGTTTTACAGAAGACTGTGAATACAAGGGTGGTATTATTATTATTATTATTATTATTATTATTATTATTATTATTATTAGTATTATTAGTATTATTATTATTATTATTGGCAATCTACAGGTCTTAGCACTGTGAACTCTCATGGCACTGCGTAAGTAATTTAAGGTAAATTTGCACTGTGTTTTAAATCACATTTGAATCTGATTCCTATGTTCCAATTATCTGGCTTCCAATTTCAGTACCTAGTAGAATTCACAAACTCACTTAAATTGTGCACAAATTAACAGATGATATGTACAGTATATGTGGTATTTTTTTTTAACACCTAGTGTACTATTTCTGATTCTATTTCTGATTCCCATATCATTAATGATTCTGGATATTTCATGTTAACCATTAAGATAACCATTAGAACAACATATACTACTTCTACTACTACTACACGGACAGGAGAGATAAAGTCTTCTGAAATTCAGCAGTTCAACTGTAAAACTTCCAATGGGTGGAAAGTGTAGATTCCCACGAAGGTGAGTCAGAGATCGAACAGTAAGGAATGCTTTCTTTTGAAGATTGCTACGGCTATGAATCTCTCTTTCCCAATGGGAAAAACATCTTGTACGATGCTATTAATTCTCCAGAACTGATGAGTGAAGGGCTTGACCCCAACATGCAGCGATCCAGGCAAAGCTCATAGCATTGGAAAATAGTTGTCTTTCCCCTCTTCTTTTTTTGCCCATTATACCTGCATGGGTCTAGCCAAAGAGCGTTATTGTTTTTTTTGAAAAACACACATATAAAGGCTGTAGTACAAAATCCTCTGAAATTACACCGCTACGCCATGCTAATCGATATTCTGTGCTTCCCGTAGAAAGGCCCCTTGGAGAAAGTATAAAAATTGTATGTTTCCTTAAATATACTTGTGATTCTATTAATAAACACTGTGGTTATGTTGGAAGTATAAGAAACGTCTAATTACACCTTCTGGCCTAGCCCACACCTCAACAAGTCAATAAAATGCTTCAAATCTAGCCGTGAATCCATTTCGCGTTTAATTTAAAAAAACAAAACAAAAAACCAACCAACGCTTCCTAAAGATGGCTGTGAGCACAATTCACATCAGGCGTGTTTGAGTCCCATTAAAAGCAGTTATCGACATAACCTAGTTAAAAAGCAGCAAACCCCCCTCCCCCCCCCATTTATTTGGACAAACCAGAGATGCGTACACATTTCTCCAGATGCAGTTTTTAATGTAAGAAAGAACTGAGATCACAAGAGAAGGATGAATTTCACCGTTGCTATGTGGAAAAACCAGTTAACATGACCAACAGCATGGAAGACTGACCCAAAAGTTATGGAGCAAGCAAATTGACCAGAACTTTTTGTACACAGAAAAAGGCTAGCCTGTCTCTCTTCTCCCCCCCCCCCCCTAGTTTTAACCCTTTTAGGTCATGATAGCTTACATCAGGAGTCTCCAAACTTGCCAACTTTAAGACTTTGTTTCTGGGAACTGAAATCCGCAAGTCTTAAAAGTTGCCAAATTGGGAGACCTCTGGCCTAAATAAATAAAAATTAACTCCCTTTGAAGACTGGGTCTTTTGATCAGGGTTTGACAATAAGCAGCAAGAAATAAATGGAACAAGGCAAGCGCCACTGACTGCTTTCGTATGCGCATAGAGCAAGGGTCTTCAAACTTGGCCACTTGAAGACTTGTGGGCTTCAACTCCCAGAATTCCTCAGCCAGCCAGGGCTGGCTGAGGAATTCTGAGAGTTGAAGTCCACAAGTCTTAAAAGTGGCCAAGTTTGAAGACCCCTGGCATAGAGAGTTGGCCAACTAGCGCAAGGAGTCAAGAGAGGATCCGGAGGTTTTGGCCTCTCACCTATGTAGACCTTTCCTGAACCGCACCCTGTGCCCAGTTGCATAGTTGTGGAGGCAAACAGTGAGCTCATCAAGGCAGCTGCAAAAGCATTGATCAGTGACTCACTCCTTTGTGGCAGAATAAATATTCTTGCAATCGCTTTTCCCCGTCGTGCAGGGCTCTACAGCCTGGACAACTTTAAGACTCGTGGACTTCAGTTCCCAGAATTCCTCCGCCAAAGACAGGCGTTTTGAATTCAAAGGAGTATCTAAATTTACCAAGCAGCTTCACACAGGACAGAATAGCCGTTATCTTTATGCATTAATAAAACTAAAATGTCAGAAACATCATGGCGAATATTTCTTCTTCTTCTTCTTTCAAAAAAAGTATGTGGAATCATAAATACTGCAAGCAATGTAACTGTATAATTGCTATATAAAAAAGCTATAAAAACAAATGGTTATATACAAAAAAGGTTTAGAGTGGAGAGTAAGCAAAATAAGCTTAACCTGGAGAACAAGAAAAAAAAAGGGGAAGGGAACCTCCTTCTAGAAAACAGGAAACAACAATTAAAACCCCACCACACAGACAAAAATTATACATATACAGATGCCAATTTAAAGAACAATGTGTGCGCATAGAACTATACTCCAGACTAGTAACAATACTTTCTTTTTCCCCCCCCCCCATTGTTGAATCACATTTTCCAACAATGAATTATAACACACAGGGCACCCATGCCTTCATGGGTAGTGACAAACACAAGAGCAAACATTCTCCTATGGAACAAACCAGTATTTGTGATATAGTCCAGAAACCATTGCTTTGGAAACAAACAAAAACAACAGGAATTTATGAATGATGGAAACTAGGATCCTATATGGTTTTTTAACAAGTGATGCTAAGACAGCAAGCAAATTACAGGGTTAAAAAAAACAACACACCAAAGTGACAGTTGATGAAATGTGGAGATACCCCAAAGAGGATTAAAGAAGCCAAAATAAAATATAGTTCCGTGTTAACTTTTAGAATCCTTAACGGCTGGCCATGCCACTTCAACTAAAAACAGAGGGAGAAGCAATCTGGTAACTGACTAGTAAGTGTTAATATTTAAACAACCTACAGCTAATATTTTCAAACTGAATGGAGAAAATTTAATATGTAAAAAAAAACAGCACCTTTAAGAATAAAAGATCAAGGCTCTTGGGGTCAAGTAGAACAAAACTCGACTAATTATACTAAATACAGTGAGCAGAAGTTTAGTATTGCATCCATGCTGATTATTATTCTTGTCCTGAAAAGCAAAAGCTATAAATTTCCTCTTTAATCAGCAGGCTATTTTTTGGGGAGGGTCTTTCGTTTTTTTGCCATAGTTAACTGTTCAAATCCAAGGGTCATTTACATTGTTATAGCTGAGACCAAACCCTTGCCGTATTTTGTTTTTCTGTTTGCTAAAATTTACTTTCCTGACTAATTAGGTCCTTCGGACTTGGTAGAAAATTTAAATTCCACAGAGAACTGGTTTTATCAAGATGTCATTCTTTACAACACGAGTTTCCATTTTGGTTCAAGCTATATCCTCAGGCTTACAGCATAGTTACCACCACATTAGTAATATTACAAGTGGTGGACCGATACCTATTATTACTTATAGCTTGTAACTGCTTAAAAGCAAAAAAAAAACATCTTAGAATGAGCTGTGAACCTTTGGTGAGAATATAAAAGTGGAAGCTATAGTTTATATTTATAATCCGTTTCAAATCAACGGATCATTTAATGTGTCATTTTCTTTCCCTAAAAGGGTTATACGCTAAAGACTGCAGGATAGAATTAGCATCCAGCTGACCCGGGACAAATTAAAATAATAGTCAATAGTCACATTTCTTGTTTTCCTACTTTCTTTTCAAACTTTTTACCGTATTTCATTAGTTGGTAGACAATTCTCTCTAACCCAATAGGCAGCAGATGGCAATGATAAACATGGGCTTTAACAATTAAAAATAATTTCTAATACATTTAATTTATCTGCTTTATATTCAGCTCTTTATCTCCACGGACCTGGGGAACCTTCTTCTACTCAAGTCATATTAGGCACTTGGGGTGGTTTAATTAATTCTAACTTATTTTCTTTATCATACAGTAAATGACAAGACTTACAACCAAAAAACCTAACCTCAAAGAAATTTCAAACATTCTCTACCACCTTATTCTGCAGTAGCAGAACTTGGTAGCTCATGGACTGTTTAACTGAGCTGAAATTATGAAGAACTCAAGGTGCTGAATTGGGAATAAACAATTAACTGACGGATACTAGAATCATTCAGGAAAAAACAAAGAGGAAAAACAGCAACCTTAGGTTGGTTTCGTCAATTTCATATTCAGAATATAGTAGCATATGCTCGTGACCTTCATAAATGAGAAGTTGATAAATTCAGATTTTTAAACCAGAATGACAGACAAACTAAGGGAAATCTTCTCAGTTGTGGGTCAACAGATGGGCCTTCAAAACTATCCTTCCACAGGTAGAGAGGGGGATACTGTCCACTCAAAGAATACTGCAGAAACATCAGAAAAATGCAGTTTTCCCAAACTTAGCCACAATGCTCTCAAAGTATGGTGGAAACGGAGACAGGAAAACTAATAAAAGAGACACGCGGGTTATAACATACCAACTGCATCTGATCAACAACTCTGGTGTCCTTAGGGCCACTTAGGGCTAAAGAGTTTCTCAGCCTGAGACTGAACCATCTATTAATCGAGTAAAATAGATTAATACAATAAGCAATATATATCAACAGCTGGCATTCTGGGATGTTGTTCTCTGCCACCATTTGTAATAGGAACTACCTACAATTCCTAAGAACCAGGCCAGCCAATTACTCATTACGAAGTATGAGTAGGTGCATGTGTGGATTGCAATCTTCCCTAAGCACTATGCTGTTGGCTTGCCCTAGAGCAGGGGTCTTCAAACTTGGCCCTTTTATGACTTGTGGGCTTCAACTCCCAGAATTCCACAGCCAGGCACACGTGCCTGGCTGAGGAATTCTGGGAGTTGAAGCCCACAAGTCATAAAAGGGCCAAGTGTGAAGACCCCTGCCCTAGAGCCTGTTGAAATAAAAAGGAACAGCTTTGACTCATTGTTCATTTCCAAGGATGGCACTATTATAGCAAAGGGACAAGACTGCCCAGGTAGTGAGGTTGTCCAAGGCCATTTTAGAGTCAAAATTAAGACAAATGAGAAGAACTTGCACGGCTGCCGTTTAAACAGTTTTTACGGTAGACCTCATTATTGTAATATCCCTGCATTTTAACGGATGAGTTTAGCAGCACCCGTGTTGAAAAAGAACAGCAAAAAGTTGGCACTCGCTGCACGTTTTTGTAGTGCATTGCGTGTGACAGACATCAGCTCTGTGATTTTGAAAACTATTGAGGTAACTATGGAAGAGAGAAGATATTTTATATAAGCAAGTCTTTGGATGCTGTTTTAATCATTCAGAGCCAAAACACGCATAATATGAGGAATGGAGTGTATTTGTCACCACCGTGAATGCTTGTTTTTAAAAACAAAATGAATGTTTGACTATCGTAAACCAGACATTCAGAGCCAATTTCAAGATGCCTGGTTAATCTTTCCAAACTCCAAAATGCAATTTGCCAAAGGCGGACAAATAGTTGTGACTTGTGTTGTAAAATATGTGAATCACAATACACTCTGAAGGAAAAAAAATGAACAGCTGCTATCCATGCTACTAGCGGTAGCCTAGGCATATGACTACTTGCAAAATTTCACGATGTGGGTAATAATATCCGGAGCTAAACACAATGGAACTTTTTTTTTTTAAAAAAAGAACCAAACCAAAAAAAACCCCCACAGGACTTTTAAAGAGTAAAACTAAACACAGCAAACATGTATAAAATAATATTGGGAGGGAAAATCTTCCTTCGTGCTTTTCTTCTTGAATTACTTCTCCCCAGCAGAAACGCAGATTCAGGACTGATAGGGGGCGGGGGGCGGGAATCGCTTCCTTTTAAATCATCATGAAACCCTGCTATGTAAAAGTGAAGCAGCAGCAACTTGATTTTAAGATGCAAGATTGACCATCTTGATGTCTAACTTTGGCTTCAAGACCTCAAGTCAGGAAAATATTCTACAGGCTGATGGGAATCCTATTGAATCACGGCACAACCTTTATGAATGAAAATCTTAGCCAAGGCCAGCAAATGAATCATATTAACTGAATGTATTTATCCGCTAGAATTTCCTTTATGAAAAGCTTTTTAGTTCCTAGAAAGGCACCAATTTAATTTGTTTTGGGATGCCATTTGCTCTCGTAAGCAACTGTCAGTCATATTTTAATTGCCCTCTATACCCCTTAATGCAGTGCTATTATTAAGTGACGTTACTGCAGCTTAGGCATTGTAAATTACCTCCCATTCAAAAACTCAAAAGCTGGCTTCTAGAGAAAAAAAAACCACAACAACACCGTAATTGCATATCTCCTTATTATACCTGTTTGGTTAGCAAGGAACTTGTCTTTAATATCTTGAAATGACATTAACTCCAAGCCCTTTAATTCTCAAGGAAAACCAAGAAAAGATCCTTCCTAACATCCTTCAGTTCAAAAGTACAGAGTCTTGCTTCTGAAGATGGTGGTCTGGCATTTTATAGGCACAGCTAGGCAACAATCACGACCAAGAATTAGGAGAGAGCTTGTAAGGGAGAAGACAAGAGAGTTTTGAGTCAAAAGGAATCAATGTGCTTTTGCTGAGGACTTCCAACAGAGAGGGGACAATAAAAACAAAAGCAAAACTTAATACTGGAGGGAATCCCAAGAAAAGACAATTAATGGAGAAATGGATTGTTCTCTAGGTTTCGGATAGTAGAAGATCAAGAGATCAAAGAGAATATTGGTAGCTCAGGGTTGACATGAGGGATCCTTGGTGCTCTCTGAGCTTGGTGGTTTTCTTGCAGATGTTTCATGACCCAACTAAGTAAGATCATCTCAAGTTATATTCTGGTGGCTTGACCTGTCAAAGTGTTGGTGAGGGTGATCTTAGAGATCCTTTGGTTGGGCTGTTTTCTGTTAGCTTGTTTGGCAGATTTTTGACTGGGGTATTGTTTACTTCAATTGTTTAGATCACTAGAGCCAGGAGCAACTCAAGGAAGGCCTTGATAAGTGTACTTTCCATTAAATTGCCAGGCAAAGCAGGTGGGGATTGTCAGGAGGGGAAATAGTGGACTAGGAAGAAAAGAACCCCTATTCCACTAAGACAGAGAGAACCATTAGAAGACTTTGAGGACAGGGGAGTCCAACCTTGGCAACTTTAAGGCTTGTGGACTTCAACTCCCAGAATTCCCCAGCACGAGTCTTAGGTTGGACTCCCCTGCTTTAGAAGATGGCGTGCTCCAAAGAGCATCTTCTCAAACCTTCCAAAATATTTCTGACGTTAAAAACAAAACCAAAACAGAACTTGGAACAATATTTGCAGCCACTGGGATCTAAATGTGTATCCTTTATCTAAATGTTGCATGAATTGACTTTTTGAAGGAAGAACAAGATCCAGCTAACACATGGAGAGCGTGGCAAGCGTGTGCTTCTGATGTGAAAACAAGCCCTCAACAATTTGAATGGTTATAGATCTGTGAGTAGACCTACGAAGGAATGCATAGCAGATCGGGTCTCGCCACAGAAGCAAAACTTTAAAATGGGCTTAGGATTTGATTTTGACCCTCGATATTATTGTCAAAATATGGACTGTCAAAATATGGACTTTCTGAGATCAGGTGGAGAAAGGTCCACAATCTGGAGGTCGACATTCCTCCTCCAGAATGTGGAAGAACGGGGACCTTCACATTCTGAAACCACAAGCGTTGAGACCCCAACCTTCTGCCATGAAGGATGGGAGCTGCATTTGGAGGTCGACATTCCTCCTCCAGAATGTGGAAGAACGGGGACCTTCACATTCTGAAACCACAAGCGTTGAGACCCCAACCTTCTGCCATGAAGGATGGGAGCTGCATTTGGAGGAACATCTGGCACCCCAAGATGTGCTCTAAGACATCCACAGAAAATTCCACTGGATTCACATTACTGTAAACCAGGAGTCTTCAAACTTGGCCCTTTTATGACTTGTGGTCTTCAACTCCCAGAATTCCTCAGCCAGCATGCCTGGCTGAGGAATTCTGGGAGTTGAAGTCCACAAGTCATAAAAGGGCCAGGTTTGAAGACCCCTGCTGTAAACATCTGGCCCAATAATATGCATTACTGAGCACACATGTACAACGAAAAACAATGTTGCAACAATGCCATTCCAGAATCTGCAGAGCAAGACCATGGAATATTTTCAATGGTGTGACCCCCCCCCCCTTTTTTTTTTTTTTTTGCTTTTAGGTTATAGAGCTTCATTAACAGTGTAATAAAATAATGCTTAAGTAGAAAGGTAAACAGTATCGTCACTAGCAAATGATCTCTATTCTAATTAAATATTAATATTTATGATCCAAAAAAATAAACTTATAAAATGGAAAATAAAAACAAAACCTTCACTAGTAGTAGTATTAACAAGATTCAGCACAATTTTCTTTGAAAGAGGTAATTTTTTACACCGACGTTTGATCCCCATATCATTCTCCAGACAGTGTCTGAAATGCATTAATAATTTCACCGACCCCTCTTCCCACTTTAAAAGAAGATTTTTTTTAAAAAAAAAAAGTTCTTCTTTTCATCTGTAATACAACCATTTAGGAATATATATTTTTTTTTTTACTCCCAGAAACTTGCAGCATCTTTTATTCATAACGTTTGGAAATGTTCTCCTTGTGTTATCGCTCTTCCGATCCCCCACCCAAAATATGTGCTACCTGCCCCGTTCGTAATAATGTATGGCACTTCTGAAATTCATCACCACCCATCTCGTTAAATTTGAGATCCGTTCCTGAGGTCCACCATAAATATTACAAGATCTACGTAATAGCATTTAGTTCCCGGTACAACACTTAGCTCGGTTTAGAGTTTAGTCCATTCCGTTAAAAAAAAATAAAAATCCTAGTAATAATAAAAAAAAAAATTGTGAACAATGGCTTACGTGTCGGTCTGTCTTTTCGGGCAGAGGCCTCCAAATTGCAAAGTTAAGCTGTGAAATAAAAGTTCACTTGCCCGTTTGCCTCCCAGCGGAGCTAAAAGTGTCTTTTGGCATCACAAAGAGAGATTGATTTCCAATCAGTGTATCGCGTGCCAGCCATACTTCTTGAGGTCAGCACAACGTTGCTACTCACAACCATTCCCCCCTCGGTGGAAACACATCCTGCAGTTGCTGCCCCCATTTCCACGGCTTTTCTTTTTACACTATTCTTCTTCGTTGGGAGGAAAGGAACAGCCCGCCGCGTGGCTCAACCTCTGTAAATAACTGGACCGCTCGTTGACTCCCGTTTTTCCACAACGAGCCCCTCGCAACGGGCCGAGGCTTTAAAGCATTTGAGCAATTAAAAGAAAAGTTAGAACGGTTATCATACCAATGCCGAGCGTACTGTTTAGATTTCTGCTGCTGCAAGATGTTCTGCTTCTCCGTTATAGAAAGCGAGGTCGTTACAAGGGGACTTTCTCTAACGCTCTTCCCGGCTGCTTGCGTGAAGGACGGTCAAGGAGAAGGGACGCGGGCGCGGAGGGAGAGGAGCAACCCTTGCTGAAGTTGGAGGCGGAAGAGTTTGCAATTGGCTATGCGCAAAGCGGCGCATCCGGTGTGGCGAAGGTAGGACGGGAAGAGAGGTTTGGTAGGGTGCCACGTCCCGGTGCTTCTTCGGAATTCTCGAACGTAATCGTAACTGGTACCTATCAAACGGCAGGGTTAGTTTGGGAAGGTCAACAGCTTCGAAGAAGCCGCTTTGAAAACGAGAAGCCGAACCGAATTCAACGGCAAGGCATTCAGGAAAAGAAGCGTTTGACATCTTTTAGAAAAGTCAACCATAGATGTAGATCAGTGGTGGCGAACCTATGGCACGGGTGCCAGAGGCGGCACTCAGAGCCCTCTCTGTGGGCACGTGCGCCGTCGCCCCAGTCCTAGGCCTTCAGCTGGGTTTTATAAAACCTTTTCGCTTTAGGCCTCCGCCGCTGTGTGCAAAAAAAAAAAAAGAAGGTTCAATCAATCAGTCAATTTCAACTTCTCGCAGGAAAAAAAAAGATCTTGCAAAGTTGGAATTGATTGAACTTTTTAGTCCCACGCAGTCTGCCGTTACCACCGCAGTCACGCCCACCCAATGGGCCACACCCAGCCAATGGGCCACACTCACCCGGCACACGACAATGCATAAGTGGGTTTTAGGTTGCAGTTTGGGCACTTGGTTTCTAAAAGGTTCGCCATCACTGATGTAGATAAAGATGAAAGTCACATTGCTGAACACTTTAAAGCAGCTGTGTGATTTTTTTTATTCGCATAGCTTATTTATTTATTTATTGATTGATTAGCCCTTGTCCATATCAAAGTGCAAAGTTCCAGAAACAAATGATTACTAAAATTTGATAAAAGCCATTTAAATTGGAATTAGATAAAATACAGTTTAAAATGAAATTGGGATAAAATAAAATGAAACTGGGATAAAATGCAGTCTAACATGAAATTGGAATAGAATACATATAAACCACAATGGGGGTGTCACCATGCTGCCCTTAGCCAAAAACAGGTGACTGACATTGTGGCTTACTGTAATGTGTCAAATAAAAATATATCAACTTGGTTGTAAAGGGGGGATATTTAACATGATGATTAAGGGCAGCACCTATAAATCAGTGTAGCTTTCGCTTAGCTGAGTAGTTGGTGTAGTAACAGCCTACTTGGGCCTGAGGATAAATTTGCAGCTTGATGACAGAAGATAAATTTACATTTTTAAACAAGAAACTAATTGTGTTTCACGCATCTAGCAATGTTACTAAACTACAAGATGTGAAGACCCTTGAAAGCCCACCCCCCAAAATTCTGAATTTTAACATTTGATTCTTGTGTGACAAGCCTAACTTGCAGCAATGCGACGTATGATTAAAAATACAACAGTCCTGTTACCGGTTTTGCCACTGACCTGTATCCAGATCCCCGATCACATATATGCTGGCCCCAATGGGCACAGCTCCATACACAAATGAGGAACTGGCTGGGATGCATAAATTCTGATCGCTCAGATAGATCCACCTGCAGAGAGAGGCAACAATTGGAAATGCGTGCAATAATTGGCAGTGCCTAAAGGAAGACTTAAAAAGAACGAATCTATTTGCAAATTGCTCACAGGGTGCACTAAAACCCTTTCGAAGGATTTTAAAACCGATGCTACCCTTCACACCGAGGTGAGTATCTGCTGGAAAACTTTCTCAAAACTTTCTCAAATAGAATCCTTTGTTGCAGGCAAGTCAGCAACAGGTAGATACGACTTTTATAGAATTTGCAGCCGAAATTTGCAGCAGAAATAGATTACGTACTTCCTGTTTTGCTGCACTTCACGCTTTATTTAATCGCCGCCAACATTCATATGCTGGGTGAATCAGTGACAATGCAAGTTCTCCACCCAGAGGGTTTGGCATTCCACTTCCTGTCCCTCCTGATCAAAATATTTCAGGAAGCATCTCTGGAAAATATGTCTAGCTTGAATCTCAAAGAATCGCCGTCAGGTACAAGAAACAGGGCTAGACCAAACTCAGCAGCAAGCATAAAGGCGGTTTAATACAAGATTGTTTTGCATTTTGTCTTCATCACTTTCTTTGCTTTCATTATTTTCTTACCTCGGCTTACGATCCACATTTGAGTCCAAAATTATCCCTGCTAAGTGAGGAAGTTATGCGAGTTTTGCCCCATTTTATGACCCTTTGGGCACAGTTGGTAAGTGAACCATGCTGTTATTAAGCTTTTGCCCACTGTCTTTGCTTGTCGGAAGCCGGCTGGGAATGGTGATCACATGACCCCGGGACAGTGCAACCGTCGTAAGTACACGCCTGTTGCCAAGCGTCCGAATTTTGATCTTCCCGAATTTCAACTCTGAATGGCCGCTAAATGAATGACTGTAAGTTGAGGGCTACCTGTATCTACAGAGCCTGAACAAGATGCTTTGGAAGAACAGAACATTCATCCAGTCACGAGACAGGATGGCCTCACCCCTTCCGGCAGAGAATTTAAGATCATTTATCAGATGATTGAAAATTAATATTTGTTGCTGCTACCTATTTTATGGGAAAAGCAGTCCTTGTGGCACTGTCTGTTCGCCTCTGGTAAATACCTGGGCTCAACCTGAATATTTCAGCCTTGAATGGTGGAAACTTGCAAGGGGTACAATTCCCTGCTCCCCCAAATTCAGGCAGCAAAGTATCCTGCATCGATTCAATACTCCAATTTGAGAACCAGAAAAGGTAAAGTAACGGTGCAGGCTTAAGGAGTTACACATCCCCCCCAAAAAAACCACACAAAAAAGTTTGGAATGCAACTACTGTACAGAGAAGCACAAGAGTCACAACCCAAAAGTCGACTGAGCGATCCGTGGCAATCAAGAGAAATAAATCCCTTGTAATAAGCTAGTAGCCATTTCCTGAAATCCTCGCAGCCTCTTTGGCAGTAGGAGAGCGCCCTCCTCTGGTGAACAGCAATAAAAGACATATTGCGTTGCAGACACAGGAAGTCCTCGACTTAACGACCCCAACATTTCTGTGGTTAAGTGAGACATTCATTAAGTGAGCTTTGCCTCATCTTACGACCTTCCTTGCCACAGTTGTTAACCTGGTGACTGAATCTGGCTTCCCCATTGACTCTGCCTGTTACAAGGCCGCAAAAGGGGATCTCGTGGATCTATCTATCTATCTATCTATCTATCTATCTATCTATCTATCTATCTATCTATCTATCTATCTATCTATCTATCTATCTATCTATCTATCTATCGTATCCATCCATCCATCCATCCATCCATCCATCCATCCATCCATCCATCCATCCATCCATCCATCTATCTATCTATCTATCTATCTATCTATCTATCATCTGTCTATCTGTCTGTCTGTCTGTGTATCTGTCTGTCTGTCTGTCTGTCTGTCTGTCTGTCTGTCTGTCTGTCTGTCTGTCTGTCTGTCTGTCTGTCTGTCTGTCTGTCTGTCTGTCTGTCTGTCTATCTATCTATCTATCTCCAACTCTCTATTTATCTGCACATTACTTTTCTTTTATATTTCTTTTATATTTTAATTAACTGTGATTTCTGTATTCTACACGCTGGTCTACAACCGAATAAAGATTTGATTGATTGATGCTTCAACGAAGGATGCTTTGCTTGCACTTAACATGTTCTGGGAAGCTACTGAACGTTTTGCACAACCCTATGAAAGTTAAGTATTGGAAACCATGCCATTTATAAATCACTGTAGATTCAGATCAAAAATCAAGCCGGCTAAACCATATTAATACTCCTACCACTTTCTTTCTACGAGGGCAGGCTGCACTCAAATGTTCCGATGCCGCAAGAGGCATTTCCTTTGAAGGGAAAGAGCTTTAGCAATTATTTGCTTTCCCCTGCCAAAGGCCCAAGATCTCAAGCCAACTGAGGAGAGCAAGTGACAAGGCTGAGAAGGATTATCTGCAGAGATAATCAATCAAAGGCGACTTTATTGGCTGGAGGGAGAGCAATGGACAATTCCCCAGGTTCGGCTTTTTTAAATGCTCTTCGGTGAAGTTGCCAAGGACCAAACAAGGCAACAGCCAGCCGTGTATAGAGTTGAAGAGACTGCGTTACGTAGGAAAAGAGTTTACCTTTTGAATTCATCGTGGTAGAATTCAGATTTGCACGTCACCATCTCGCTGGTTTGGTTATCCTCGCGGCTTCTTACTCCGCCAAAGACGTAGAGCTCTGAAGCCACGCCACACGCCACAGCCCCAAACCTGGAAAAAAGACGAGACACGTAAGCATGCACGCATTAACTCAGCACTCGTGTTACTTAACCCCTTCCCATGTTTCACCCAACCTCAACCAGGGTTTGGTAGGAACATTTCCTGAGCACAAGCTGCTGCCTTGCCATGCCTGCCTCTTATTCTCCTGGCACAGCTAAGGGAAAGCCTGAACAGTAAGAATCCTTTGCTTACGGGGATGCTAGTTCAGCAGCGTCTAACTTTATTTGCTAAGTTTTTAGGGCTGACCATCTCACAAAGGATTTTGATAATGATAACGATAATAATAATAAAGTGGGAAGGGACCTTGGAGGTCATCTAGTCCAACCCCCCGCTCAGGCAGGAAACCCTATACCATTTCGGACAAATGGCTGTCCAGTCTCTTCTTAAAAACTTCCAGTGTTGGAGCATTCACCGCTTCTGGAGGCAGGTGGTTCCACTGGTTAATTGTCCTCTCTGTCAGGAAGTTTCTCCTTAGTTCCAGGTTGCTTCTCTCCTTGATGAGTTTCCATCCGTTGCTTCTTGTCCTGCCTTCAGGCGCTTTGGAGAATAGCTTGACTCCCTCTTCTTTGAGGCAGCCCCTGAGATATTGGAACACTGCTATCATGTCCCCCCTCGTCCTTCTCTTCGTTAAACTAGACATAGCCAATTCCAGCAACCGTTCCTTATAGTCTATGCAAACTCCCTAAGCTGGTTAACCATTCTTTTTTATGGCCGCATCTAGTAACCTGGGCAGTGAATCTTAATAACTTACTAACCTTCTCTCTTTCAGTGGGCAGATGGCCGTCCACTGCTGAGTCCTCGGGTCGTAACATTCCACGGACTCAAACAGCTTCCCATAGGAACCACCTCCCATTGCATAGATCTTCTTTTTCATAGCTGCGTAGCAACCGATCTTAACAAGGAGAATGCAAAACGTCTGTTACACAGAGTAGTAGCGTGAGTCAACCCGCCACAAGGACCCAACAAAAGGCAGTCACACAACAGTAATACGAATAATGAACTTCCAAAAGAGGAAGGGGGGAATCCCCCTCCTGCATTAATCAACAGATGGTTAAAAGATCCCACGCCCCGATACAATTCAAAAGAAAAATAAAGAGAGTTCGTAAGATGAGGGCTTTAAAATCCGGATCGCTATTTGGAATGTAGGAAGGAAACTCCAACAGGAGGGGTCTGCTGAAATTCAGCTTTTCTGGATGATAGTTTTAAGCATGATTTCTCTTTCTGTATTGTCTGGAAAGAGTTTAATCAGTTATTATCAGCTCCAGTGTATTTTGTTCTTATTTTCTAAAGGCAATTTGTCCCTTAACGCTTGCATCTTGTATTACACTAGATTCACGAAAGATTTTACCTTCTCATACCATGAGTAAAGAAAGAGGAAGGGGGAAAGGGAAGGGACTTGGAGATAAATTTATGTTGTGAGCAACATAAAGAATGCAAGCAACCATGTTAGATGACGACCAGACTTTTATTCCTTATATAAAAACCTGTTAATATTTTGAACACCCTCAATCTTTTGATTTGATTGTATCTGACTCTGAGGCCTCCGTGTAGCCAGGTTGGCAGACTACAGGAAAAAAAGATACTGTAGACCAACTGTCAAACCTGCAGGAGAGGTCGAGGAAGTATTTCTGCTTTAGATACATGAAAGCAACAGACAGGTGTTGCTTTGATAAAATAAATAAGCAAGTGTTTCCTCCTAAAGGTAGAATTGCCAAAATTATTTAAACAGTATATCTTCAGACAAGCAGCCAATTAAAAAGGGCCTTTATCTATTATTTCTTTCTCCCACAGTATTTTATTAAATGTCCTACAGAATGATAAGAGACCAAATTTGTATGTTTGAAGAGATGGTAAAAATCTGTGGAGCCCATCACAGCCAGCAAGACGTGGTCCAGCTCAGCATCAAGTTTTTGAATTATACTTCTATCAGGCTCCACTCAGCTTTCCAGAACTATTCAATATTTTGCTTTTGACTAGCAAGACACTTTTATATGGAAAGAAAACAACCAAAGTTCCTTGAGTGGCAAGACCTCAAAGGCTGCCTCAAAAGATCTTCAAAGCGGATTGCCAACATAAAGTTTTAAAGTTTTGCAGGAGGCAGGCGGCAAAAGGCACAACTAGACAGGAACAGGACACTGATTAATTCAAAATTCCTGATTTTGGCCTGACTACATTTTGGAAGGCAGCCCTTGCATATAGACTTTTGTGGGTTGGGGAACGGTACAGAAAGGAAAACTGAGAAAAACCATAGTTTATTTTATACCTATAATTGGTAAGAATCTTTTATTTAAAAAAAACCCCTGTCACATGGAGAGAAGGAGTGGAAAAAAAGAGATGCACTGCAGTAGTTTCGGAAAGAAATATGATCAGCTTGCTTTTTTCCTTTTGCTTGCCTCTTACCTTCCTAATCATGGTTAAGTCTGGCTGCTTTGTCCATGTCCTGTTGTAAATGTCAAAGGACTCCATAGAAGTGAGCACCTGTTCTCCATCCTCACCTCCCAAAACATAGAGCACCCCATCGATCTCGACCAGGCCAAAATTGTGCCGTGCCTGTTTGGAAATATGAGGTGTAAAAATGAAATCTTAATCATACAGAACTGTAAATCTTGTTAGGTTACAATATAAACTATGGAGGGTATAAGCAACTCAAGTACCTCAGTCATTGGTGGCAAGGGGCTCCATGTATTTGTATCTGGGTCGAATTTTTCACCCGAATTTAGTGTAGTTTTATTTTCATCTTGACCTCCCAGGACAAACAGGAACCCCTCTGAGAAGCAAAGTAAAGATATATTTCAAAACACCGAGCTAGCGGATACATTTTATAAGAACAATCAAGAACTGAATAGTGAAAGGATTGGAATTAAATGACAGAGACTATCAAAAAGTACGTCTTCAGATTTTAATAACAGAGTAAAACAGTTGGAAGGAACCTTAGAGTCGACCTAAGTCCTCCTGTTCTAAGCGGTGAACCTCCTAGTCCAGGGGTAGGCAACCTTGGCTCTTTTATGACTGGTGGACTTCAGCTCCCAGAATTCCTAAGCCATCATGGCTCAGCTTGGAAACATCTCCCCTTCCCCTCAGCATGGGTGGCTCAGGAATTCTGGGAGTTGAAGTCCACGAGTCATCAAAGACCCAAGGTTGCCTACCCCTGGTCTAGTCCAACCCCCTGCTCAAGCAGGAAACAAATGGCTGACCAGTTCTTCTTAACAACCACCAGCGCTGAAGCACCCCCACAACTTCTGGTGGCAAGCTGTTCCACTGATGAATTGTTCTCGCTGACAGGAATTTTTTCCTTAGTTCTAGGTTGAATCTCTCATGACAAGATCCCATCTGTTACTTCCTGCCCTGCCCTCAGATGCTCTGGAAAACAGACTTCTTCCTAGCTGACAATAAGATTCCTGTCCAGCTATGCCACGTTGCATGTGAGAAGCGTAGGCTGAGTGTGACTTTACAGCCAAACCATCAACTCCAGAAAATTTTGTCCAGATCTTCTCATGAGCGTGACAATCGATATGCTGGACTACATCTGCAATTATTTCAGTAGGCATGAGTGATTAATCCAGCAGATGTAGTGGGCGCCAAACTGAACATCAGACTAAACTATTAATTTATCTTCTTGGGTTAGGCCAGGGGTGAGCAACCTTGGCTGTTATGACTCGTGGACTTCAACTCCCAGAATTCCTGAGCCAGCATAGCTGGCTCAGGAATTCTGGGAGTTGAAGTCCACGAGTCATAAAAGAGCCAAGGTTGCCTACCCCTGGGTTAGGCTTAATATGTTTTGTGAACATAGCCAGTGTAGTTTGTTAAATGTAGTTAAGAAAACTATCATTGAATATAATGTATGTACCTAATTACTGGCTGTAAGGTGTTTAACAAGTTACTATTAGGCACCAAAGAAAATGTATAAGGCCAAAAGGAGTACATCAAAAGAGTAAAAGAACCAGTTTAGTGTAGTAATGATGAGTTGGCTCTGGAAGACTGAATTCTAAGCCTCCTTTAGGCATGAATGCTGGCTAGGGGACTCTAACCCAGTCATTCTCTTTCAGCCCAACTCAACTCAGAGGGTTGAAAATAGAAGGAAGAAGGAATATTAGGGATATTTGCTGTATTGGGTTATATATAAAAAAGGCAGGAAAGAAAGTGTGTGTTATAAAAAATGTTTTGATTCTAGAAAGAGTGAAGAAAAGAGCAACAAAGATGAATAGGGGACTGGAGGCTAAAACATACAAAGAACAGTTGCTGGAATTGGGTATACGTCTAGTGAAAAGGACAACTGGGAGGGGTGTGTGTGACATGATAGCAGTCTTCCAATATCTGAGGGGCTGCCACAAAGAAGAGGGGGTCAACCTATTCTCCAAAACACCTGAGAACAGGAAAGAAGCAATGGATGTAAACTAATCAAGGAGAGAAGCAACGTAGAATTAAAGAGAAATTTCCTGACAGTGAGAACAATTAACCAGTGGAACAGCTTGAGTCCAGAAGTTGTAGGTGATCCATCACTGGGTGCTTTCAAAATGTCTGAAATGGTATAGGATCTCCTGCTTGAGCAGGGGGTTGGACTAGAAGATCTCCAAATTACCTTACAGCTCTGTTATTTTATATTCTGACTATATTCATAATCAATGAAGAAATATTAAAAGAAATATCAAAATATATACCATATGACTGGGTTCCTAAGACAAGGATGTACATGTTTATAGCACTTCCTTGTCACAATGTCTGAGTGGAAAATGACAGCATCTGCAAAAAGAGTGTTCAAAATGGCCAGACAGCCACATCGCATCGCAACTTAAGCCGCAACCCTTTAATACTTGCACCTACATCATACGTGCATACAAAATGGTCAGAGATCAAATTGTGATGCTGTATCTACAATCTTGCCTGTTCTAACGTCCAGAAATATGTGCCCTCTGAGGAAATGAAAGCGGGGGGAAAAATCTTTGGTGAAAACCTACCATACCTCTTAGAATACAGTAGTGAGGGGATAAAAATTGGAAAAGGTATGAATACGTAAAATTTCCCACTAATCTCTTTTGGATATTGGTTTGCATTTATTAGACAAAAACAGATAGTGCCTTGGTCACCTCATAAAGTATTTATTTAATCGATATACCACATGGGTTTGGCAAAACTAATATTTCTTCCGCTTTCCTTCCTTCTTCCCTTTTCCAATCTCCTTCCTTCTCCAATCTCCTTCCTTCTTTCCTTTTCCAATCTCTTTCCTTCTCCAATCTCCTTCCTTCTTTCCTTTTCCAATCTCCCTCCCTCCCTTCCTTGTTTTTTCCTCCAAACTAGAGAGAAGTTAATTATTCACAGGTTAATATTTAAGGACCAGGTTAATAAATAAGGACCAGGATCTGATCCAAAGTAGCTAAAATATTATTTGACTTTACAGATATTTAAAGATTTCTATGCTCTTTTACTCAAGGGAAGGAAGGAAGCCTTTGTCCTACCTGCAGAAAGTACACTGTGGTTTATCCTTGGTGTACTCATAGGAGCCAGCTCTATCCACAACTGTCTGTGACGATCATACAAAGGGCACATGCATCGCACTGTAGCTGAGGGCTTCCTGGAGCTGAATAGAAAGAAAAAGCAGAAATTAACTCGTCGGTATAAGGCGATTCGCTGTTAAACGCTTTTAAAAAGTGCTCAGCTCTCTCCATTAAATATTTCAGGAAGATTTGGCCTCCAGTGAATAGGCTGCGCAAACTAATCAGTACTGGGAAAGCTAGTAAGAACCCGAGATAAACATATCCCGAAACAACCATTATTTTATTTTGGGGGGAAATTATACTTTGATATCTGGCTATAAACCAAGTCTCAATCAGAACACAACAATGCTTTTTTTTTGGGAGGGCGGGGAGGGTGGAAGAGAGAAAGAAAATCCAGGAGAACTCAGTTATTTTGATATGAGAGTATTTCCACCTTGACACTTTGGTTAAGAGATTTAATCCATTTTGAGGGGACTGAAAAGATGGATGATTGAGTTTTCATTTATATAAAGGATAGAGTAGATTACAATTTGCTTAGTGCATCTTGATCACTAAATATTACCCAACAGGGATCAGCTCGGGCTGATCGTTCTTTGCAGTTCCTACAAAAAGTTTATGGGGCCAACGTTAGACCCAAAAGCTTTTCCGGAAGCAAAATATGACACTTTGGCTGCAACGTGCCATTTCTCCATTTTTTAAACATTATTATTGCAATATAAAAAAAATGAGATGGAACAGAGAGACTGGCAGATCTTGGCTTGATGGGTAGAGACGGAGCTAAGCCACAGGGTTGAGTGATAACTGTCTCAAAGTAATGTGTAAGTTTCAAACTCATTGGATTCTTGGTCTTTTCCGGTCTTGCTTTTCTTCTGCCAGATGTTTAGGTGGCCTCATTAGTCTACCTGAAGATGGACTTAGCTTGATAATGAAACATTTGGCAGGAAAAGTAAGCTCAGGTCACAGAGAACCCAAACACTCGACCCTAAGCTCCATTTATTCTCTACTACTACAATCTCACGCATTTCTTTGATGGAGTATTTATTCAGATGTCTTCGCTGTCTTTTTGACCCCTTCCCTGCCGCGTGAGACCCACGGCTGCTTCCCTGAATTACTTACACTCTTTCTTCGCCCCCAACGGTCACAATGCACTCTGAATATCCTCGGGGTTTAAAAGAGGCAAGCATTGCCTCTTCTTGCTGGGGTGGGGTGAGTGGAATGTTGTTACATTCTTTGACAATCTCCCGAACCAACGGCTCGTTCATCATCTGTTCACGCAAGTAAGTAGAGTCCAATCCAGTGACCCACACAGCCGACATGACATCCTTCATATGAACCTGGAGAGCCACAAAGGTAACGGAAATCACAACACTGTATGAGCTTTATAGACAAATTCTGCGCTTAAAATTCCTGTTAACAGACTTTTACAGGCAGGGGCAGCACTTAACATCCTATGGGAGGGTAAGGAATATATTTGCAGAAGGATACACTGGGCAGAACGATCTCAAAAGGATGGGAAATCCTACACCAAGTTTCATCAATTGTACGCAGAGGCAGGGGTCTTATATCAATCAAACTTACAAGGAACGGTTGCTGGAATTGGGTATGTCTAGTTTAACGAAGAGAAGGACGAGGGGGGACATGATAGCAGTCTCCCAATATCTCAGGGGCTGCCCCAAAGAAGAGGGAGTCAAGCTATTCTCCAAGGCGCCTGAAGGCAGGACAAGAAGCAACGGGTGGAAGCTAACCAAAGAGAGAAGCAACCTGGAACTAAGGAGAAACTTCCTGACAGTTAGAACAATTAACCAGTGGAACAACCTGCCTCCAGAAGCGGTGAATGCTTCAACACTGGAGGTCCCTGGTTTATGCAAACTTCTTAAAGGTCGACTCTGAATTCTATATACCTTTCTTAATTCAGGATCGTGGGAAATCCACCGAAGGACCGCTTCAAAAATATGCTTTTCATCCCCAACGTTTAACTTCTCCAAGGACAGCACTTCTTTTAGTCTCTGAGGAGGGAGTTCCAGGAATTCTTCTGTGCTGCTGACATCCCGGAAGTGTGTTTCGAGATACTCCGAGGCCAGGTAGTGAACGTGGAGTAGGCAGTAGTGTAGTGCAAAGTCCCGAATGCCAATACAGTTCTCAGCAGCGATGCAACCCTCCAGAAACTCGCAACAGAGCTTTTTAAGGTCGGTCAGCAGCAAAAGGTCAGCAGCTTGTACCACATCCTGAATGGTCTCTTCACTCAGCTTGATCTAGGTTCAAGACAGAAAAATACAGCCGGTGAGGAAGGTGGCCTGAATCAAACTCCAGACAGTTATCCACATTAGCACCCAACTGCTTCTTCCTGGTTTACTGTCAGGCTAATAAACACGTAACAGTAGACTGCAGGAAAAATACAGAATTACATGTGAACCTGTCATAGCAAGCCCGTAGGCTTTCTTCTTCTCCAATGGGTCCACGTTACTGGCTATGTCAGACTGTAATATATATTCCACACAAGGATCATCCAATGTTTTCTGAAGTCAGGGAAGAGTTGGTGACAATCCTGCACTGTGTATAATTCTCATCTTACCTGACCTCTTGCTACAAATGGTGCAATGGTATCTGGCTTAGGTTATTTAAGACAGGGGTCCCCAACCTCCGGGCCATGGACCAGTACCGGTCCGTGGCCTGCCAGCAACCGGTTCACACAAACAAGCAAAGCCCCATCCACGGGATGCAGGCAGCACGCAAAACCACGCCCTCTCCGGTCCGTGGAAAAACCTCTCTCCACGGAACCGGTCCCTGGTACCCAAAAGATTGGGGGCACCAGGCTTTAGAAGGGGCCAAGAACAGTCCATGAAAAAAACTTAAGCCTGTATTAGCCATGACATATGAACTTGGCTTTCACATTAAGGGAACACATAGGAGATGTGTGGTTTCCCATACAATTTACCACCTTCAGCAAAGTGTTTGGCTGGCTACTGCCGAAGTGAGAATGATCCACTTGGACTTCCAATCTTCTCCAGCTGTGTTTTCTTAATGGGTGCCAGAGGAGAGGTCGTCCTTGGCTTATGACCATAACCGAGACCTAATTTCTATTGCTAAGCGAGACAGCTGAGTTTTGCTCCAGTGTTTAAATGAATCACTACAGTTGTTAAGTTAGTGACATGTTCTTAAGCGAATCTGGCTTCCCCGTTGACTTTGTTCGTCAGGAGGTCACAAAAGGTGATCACATGACGCTCTGGGACACTGCAACCGTCATAAATATGAACCAGCTGACAAGCATCTGAGTTTGATCATGTGACCATGGGGATGCTGGAAAGGGCATTAGGGGGAAACAGTCATAACTCACTTTTTTTCACTGGGGTGGTTAACTTTGAATGGCCACTAAATAAGTGGCTGTAAATAGAGAAGCAATTGTGTATTCAGAATTCAATAGAAAAAGCATAATCTCTTCGAACCATCACACTGACGCTTAAGAACGAAAGGAGCATTTAACAAATTGGGGCAAAGTCTATCTTAACTTTGCAAAGTTTCCAGTGATCCATCGGGAGATTTGGGGAAACCCGCCAGGATACTTCTGCTTTATGAACATATTTCTGAGGAGATTTAACTTACAACTCTAGGAACTAACTTTTGACCAGTCATGGACAGAATTGTGACTGGACCCCCATACGCACGGACAGAATATTCCCGAAGATATATGGAGGATCAATATTAGCAAAAACACACCTGACCACTGAAGATGTAGTCCAGAATCTCTTTCATGGTATCAACAGATATCCCTTCAAGTTCAATTTTATACACGGATCCATCATCCTTGGGAGAATTATAGTTCAGTTTTGTTCTGTAAAAGACAGATTTCCATTTTAAAAAGCAATAGGAATAGCGCAAACGTTTCAGAAAATCATCCATGAAAATCGTTCCAGCTTCCAGCTTGTTTTCAATTATATAATCATCTATATTTATGTTCTCAAAAATTCTAAGACACTAATAGAAAGCCCTTAGTTAATAACTAGTAAACACTTTATGACAATAATTATTCAAATGTTCAGTGCGGTCTCATGGTAAGCATACCCCGCTCTCACCCCCAAATTTTGTTCAGGTCTTCAGCAGAAGTTTCAGTCCGGCGTTCATTTTATTAAATTCAAGGCATAAAACATAATGACAAGACTTTCCTTGAGTCTCTCTGCCCCTGAGCTACTCATTATGCAGATAAGAAGGAAAGTGTTTTTCCTTGTCTGTTTCCCTCTTTCCCCTCATATACTGGAAGGGAACCAACATCAAAGAACAGATCCTGAAAAAGCAAGAGTGAAGAGGACTGCAGGGAGATGATGTATTTTTCCAGCCTTTTATAATTCGCTTGAAGTATGACCGGAGAGAATTCATGTTTAAAGAGATGCATGTAGCCTCTTTGCCCTGTGGAAGCAATCATACACATTTCATTACTTCCTAAATCTCACCTACAGCTACTGGTCCAAAGCAACTCAGTGCCAAACACACAGCTAAGTCATCCTATTTCTTCCTAGTTAAATACCTGCATGAGAACTTGTGGGCTGCCAGAATGATTTCCCCATGTTCACCCTAATTAAATTTTGCTTAATTATGTAATATTTAAGGCGGCTTTAATGTGGCATGTTTTTACTCCACAGCTGTTAATATTATCCCCTCGTCCTTCTTAACTTGATTTCATTAACATGCATTTTAGGGGGCTTTATGTTACAGAAGGAAACAGATGTGCAACCCTAAAATCAGTTCCTGTTCTCTCCCCCCAAAAAACCAAACAAACAAACAAGGGTTTGTTATTATTTTTCTGCCTGTCATACTTTAGCCCTTTGGCAGCACAAATTAAAGGTATAAGCTTTAACCACACCCTATTCCCACTGCCAATTTTCTGAGAATTATGGCCGTAGGTTTGTTTTCAGGTGCTCTGAGCAAGAGCCACTTAAAAACAAACACTCTGTGTAAAAAATAAGGCACTCTACCCTTCCATTTACAGAAGGAGCTACTACAATATTTATACTGGTTTTAAACTTTATGAACTATTTTTATTCCCTACCCACTCACATATTCTCCCCTAAGTGCACTAGTAGGTCAATGCTATCCCGAAAACTGGTCCAGTCCTCTTAAAGCAGGGGTCCCCAATCCCCGGTCTGTGGACAGGTACCGGGCCACGGCATGCCAGCAACCGGGACGCACAAACAAGCAAAGCCCCATCCATGGGATGCAGGCAGCACACAAAACCACTCCCTCTCCGGTCCACGGAAAAACCTCTGTCTTAAAGGACTGCCAGAGGACAATCTTCTATTGCAGTGGTTCTCAACCTGTGGGTCGGGACCCCATTTGGGGTCAATCGACCATTTCATGGGGGTCACCAAGCAAGGCTGTCCGCCATTTTTTTTGTCCGCCATTTTTTTCCCCTTTTCCGGCGGGTGCCTTACCTCCCTTGGGCTGGGCCAGCTGGTGGTCGGCCTGCTCCGTCTCTGCCGCTTGCCAGCTACGCCTCGGCCGGCACAGGGGGCGGAACCACGCATGGGCGGCGCTCCCGGGCAGGGAAAGCCCTCGACTTACGACCGGTTGGGTAGTCCTCGACTTACGACCGGTTTAGTCCTCGACTTACGACCGGTTTAGTCCTCGACTTACGACCGGTTTAGTCCTCGACTTACGACCGGTTGGGGTCGCGGCATTAAAAAGGTTGAGAACCACTGCTCTATTGGAAAGTAACTTCTGTCTGAACTTCAAAGCTGATTTAAGAGGTAAAGAAGCTGCGAAGAAAATGTGGATGCAAAATCCCTATTAAGAGATAACCGCTGAATAGGAGATGAGGCAGCAACACGAGAGAGCTGGGTATACTCTCCCTATTTCTGGTAAGACATGTTGTACTTCTATAATAACACTGTATGCGTATCAGCCCCAACTGATCCTGTTGCAGAGTGAAGGCTTTTTTTTATTGAAAGTTATGCACCATAATCTACCACACTAGCCCAGATAGATGTTGGTAGATAGACATTTTTCAACTTTGCAGTCTACAGTTAAGACTTAGCACCTAGCCCAAAGTCACCCAGCCAGTTTCTATGCCTAAGGGAGGGCTAGAGCATGTGGCCTCCTTGCTTTTGGTCTGGCACCTTAAGTACTACCCAACGCTGGCTCTTGTATATACAATATACACATAAATCAGTGCTTGACTTACTTTCTTTTATAATTTCTCTTTTTAAACCAGGGGTAGGCAACCTTGGCTCTTTTATGACTCGTGGACTTCAACTCCCAGAATTCCTGCTCAGCATGGAAACCTCACCCTTTCCCCTCAGCATGGCTGGCTCAGGAATTCTGGGAGTTGAAGTCCACGAGTCATAAAAGGGCCAAGGTTCCCTATCCCTGGTTTAAACCAATGCATAAATGGTAACTTTGAGAACATGCTTTACTCAGGAGACTATTTTCAGAACCAAATCTGGAGCACTGTTCTTCTCTTGGTGTCCAAAGTCTAGGTAAGTCAACTATTGTACCTTAAACAATGACCAGGGTGACCTTGGGCCACTTGCCCTCTCAGCTCAACCCACTTCAGAGGGCTGATGATGGGGGGAAAGCAGGAGAAGGAAGGAGCATTATGTACGTTTGCCGCCTTGAGTTACTTACAAAGTAACAAAGGGAGGATTTAAAAAAATTAAAATAAATGCAACAATTAAGTCAGTAACGTGGTATCTAAATAAACTTAAGAGTACATTTTTGCTGTTGTTGCATGGATGCCGTGTAAATATTCTGTACTGTAAGTATATGACAATGTTGCGGAACATCAAGCAAGCAAGCTAGGACAACATCCACAAAACATGCCACAGCACCGGAAGGCAAGACAAGAAATAATGAATGGAAACTACTCAAGGAGAAAAGCATCCTGGAATTAAGGAGAAACTGCCTAACCATGAGGACAATTAACCATTGGAACAGCTTGCCTTCAGAAGTAGGGCCTGCTTCATCACTGGAGGTTTTTAAGAAGAGACTGTCTGAAATGATACAGGACAGGGGTCTTCAAACGTGGCCCTTTTATGACTTGTGGACTTCAACTCCCAGAATTCCTCCGTGCCCGGCTGAGGGATTCTGGGAGTTGAAGTCCACAAGTCATAAAAGGGCCACGTTTGAAGAGACCTGAAATAGGATCTCCTGCTTGAGCAGGGGGTTAGACTAGAAGACCTCCAAGGTCCCTTCCGACTCTATTCTGATTGATTGATGGCTTCTGAAGTTTACTCCAACCTCTTAAACTACAGTTCCATTCTGCAGTTGTGACCAGAAAGGAGACAAACAGAAGCTTCCAAAGGGGGTTGCTGCCCAATTTTCTCTCCCATTGAAACGTACCGTGGGATTATTTCTAGCATTCTATTTTTTCCCCATCTGGCCCCATTTTAAAGCTTGATCTTTCTTTGCTCTGCTTCTCCCTTTCCATCAAAGTTTTGCTGTGTTTTACAGAGCTATATCCCTGCTGATGGACAAGTAGACGTTCATCGTTCTAAGCCCAGTGATGTCATTTCACCCCCCCCCCCCAAAAAAAACATACTGTTGGCTGGGAAAGAATACAAATGAGTCACCTCCTAAATTTCTGTTCTAAGTTTTTTTTTTCCCCTTTGGGGGATGTAAGCCAAAAAGGTCCAAAGCTTTTGGGGATGGCTATAAGGAACTTCAGATCATTTCTACCCATCAACCTCCTAGCAACATTTTCAAGTTTAAAAAAATATATCGGCAATTATTTGCTGTAATTTTTTTTTGAGGAAAATAGCAACTGCAGGAAAGAACATTACGAATGGTGGAATGGCTTGTAACACTATTTCTACTCTATTCATTCAAGACGGAGGATTTGGATTCTATACACATGTGCCCAGTGCTAGCTCAGATTCCAGCTTAGAAGAAACTATGATTCAGTCTTAATAATAATGCAGATCTGTGCTCTCACTCTTTCTCTAATTACCTTTCATCTGATAAAAAAATGCATGAGTCGGTTATATGCACACTCCCTTCTCCATATAGAAATGAACTGAATTATTTTTCATTTATTGTTAATCCTCAAGGACAGATAAAAATATATGTTCACATCTATCTCCAAATTCTTCATTTTACATGTACTGTATGTGAATATTTATATTATCGCAAACATTCCGTCCATTAAAGACCTGTTCCAAGAATTTAAAAATGTTCCAATGGACCTAAACTATATGCTAAAATGATTTAAAAAACAACAACTAGTTCAGCTAGTTACATGTAAGATTACATGAAAACAGATGTTTAAAAACATCTGAATTTTAAACTATGGCTGACAATCCATTTCAGAGCTATTAAACAACAGTTTTTGTTGAGTCTCTCTGTGTGTATATATACACAGATCTCAGCATATTTTAATGTAAACTAATAAAAAGGATTAATCTACATACTGCCATTGCCAGGTGGGAAAATGACAGCTGTCGAACAACTATTTAACATATTTATTATAGTGCTTGTAAAAGTCACACATTATTATTCCAAGGTACCTTGATTTGGAACTTATCCTACGCTGTGGAGAACAAGATCTTCACATGGAAGAAATAGTGCAATAAATCACGGCTCTCTTTCCAAGGCTGTCACAACATTATGAAAACACTAATTGGCATCCTATAATAAGGACCCAGGCATCTTTTAGATAGGAGTGTTCTGTTGCTTTATTTAAAATGTGTATTTAAATAATGTATTTAAAGCAAAGGAAGGGAAGAGGAACTACTACACCGTTTAAACTATACGTGAGGCATCTTCAGCTTCATATCTGAGAAATATTTATGTGATCAATTGTGAAATTCCTATCTCAGCTGTTTACTGCAATTCCCTATTCCCAGCCTTAACATGCTTTCTAGCATTTAAACCGTAAATCTTCCAAGGCCTCTTTAATTACTTGACAGTCAGTCAGCAGCTTCATAACTCTTCTTCGCCATGAAAAATGCCCTCTCTGATTTTTTACAAAGGAACTGATAACTGTAAATATCAATATTACCCACGGAAGTCTTGGTAAACAAAAGAAGCCCTGCCTCTTTTGGCATGAATGATACACCTGAATTTGTCAGTAATTTTCCCATCACCCCACCCATTCATCCAGATGCAAGAGGCATATTCTAAACTTCTTCCTACCTGTCTGAATGAGGAAGTCAGCAATTTTCTCCTGCTCACAGCACAAGGGAAGGACTGATTTTAGGAGGCTCTGATAATTAACAGAAAAGGCTGCCCATGAAAAGAGATCAACATAGGAATCTCCTATTATCAGAGAACAGCTAGAGGTTTGTTTACACTTTTTAATCTACAGTGCTGCCTTTCTTGTGCTGGAGAAGGGTGTACAGAGTGGAAATGGCAGGAGAAAGGAAAAGGAGGAAGAAATAGTGTAATTGGGGGGTTGGTAACTAACTGGGCCAGCAAGAAGTAAAAAAAGAAATCAAAACAACAGAAATAAGAAAACACCTGAATCCATAATGTGGTTGCTCATATATAATTTTACCTTTTCTTTGAATTGCTCTAAATTTTAAATCAAGCAGTATGAGATTTCTCATCTGGTTGTTCTTAGACCTGGTCTGATCTCGTGGTTTGAAGGCACATAAAGACAAACATTTTCTTGATTATGTTAATCAGGCATGGACAGTACCTGGATGAACGGTCCTATAGAGGTGGCCAGGTGAGCAACTATCAGTTTCATATGAGAAGCTAAGATCCAAAATAAACTTAAAGCTAATTTCGGCAATCCCTGACTTCATACTGCAGGCTTTCTCACTGAATTCAGTAAATGCCTGATATACTAATATATATATTAATATTGACAAGTTATAAAGCTAAAAATTCGACTCTTGGGTAAATCCATGATAAAACCAATAAATATCGATCACCAAGAGGAAAGTAATAAATAATAAAAAAAATTAATGAGCCAAGCTTTCGTTGGGCCCACCCAACATCATCAGGGCTTTAAAAGTAGTCACTGGGAAAGAGCTTTTATAAGATGTTAACAGCCTGCATCCGGCTTCTGGAACGTATATTATATTAATTAATTATATTAACTAAGCATATATTAATATGCTTAGTTTTTCAATGAGGTGACAGGGCAGCATTACAGTAAAAAAAAATGGGAGAGGGAGACTCTGCACATGCTTAGAGACACCTTCCTTCCTAGTGAGGTGAATTATTTAAGACTTTATTTAAGAATTACATAAAGGACACACCACCATCAAAAATGATTATCTTATTTGCTGGGTTCAAAAATCTGTGCAAGCAGTTTCAGCCGCTATACTTTCAAAAATTATTTCTTACAGATTAGCAGTGTGAGTAAACCAAGCAGTTGTGGCTTGTTCAACAGACAGTTCAACAAGTGAAGGTTACATGCAAAGCCAGACACCACCTAGTAGGCAAGTCATGGAAAAATGTTGTCAACAATTGTCAAGAAGCTATGCAGCGCTTTAAAAGTCACAGGCAGGAACTTGTTAAAAAAATAAATAAATCTGAGGCCTGTTGGAAGGCTGCCAGTTCAGCCAGTACTTACTAAGCATATCTGAATAGCCTGCTAAAGCAGGCCAGGGGATCATCCCATTCTAGGCCCAATAATGGCTAATCTTTAACATATCGCTGGATTTCAGCATTCACCCTGAAGCAATCAACATTTATTTTAACCAATATATTAGTCACCTCAATTGCTGAAGAAGCTCAAAATGCTTTACAAAGGAAAAAAAATACTGATTTAAAATAGACTCAGCAACGACTACAAGAAGCAAATAAAAACCACACCTCAAGGATCATAGATTTTCCAATCCTACAGCCTGTTAAAAATGTCAAGACTTCAGTGTCCCTAAAAGTATAACTGGCTTACAACTAGATGAGGGATGTTCCACAGGGCAGAGAAATCACACAGGAGCCCCCTCCCCAACAGCTTTTTTGTTGAGACCCAGATCACGCCAGCCCTGATAAGAGGGAGTTGAATGCTTCTTCGCTGTGCATCTCTCAACCCTTTTTATAGTGATAAAAAAATTATCCAAACCAGAAAACTAAATCTTGGCATCCAGGTAAGCCATAGTCTCTCTAACCACTGGTGTCTTAAATTGACTCAACTACAAACATCCAAGACCTGTGAGAGGATGTGAAGTGAGACCATTTAATTTTGCTTCTTGTTTCCAACAAATCAGTCAGGGAGAGATTCTCAAACATCTGATTGGCCTCTGTTTGCCAGTGTTTACTGGTGATGTATTATTATGCTGATCTTCTGGCACCCTTAAGAACCGGCTCAATTTTAACTGAAAACTCTGATTCCACAAAGCCTAAGTAAATTCATCTAAACAAAAACAAGCTCCTATAGAAAAATGAAGGAAAAATCGGAATAATAAAAGCAACAGCGGATTTTTCCTAAGCTAGCATCATTGCAACATCTCTTTATGGTTATCACAAGTTAGCTAGGGATTTGTAAGAGTCTTGTCACAAAGAAACGGAAGGTTTACTGCATTCATGTCCTTTGATGCCTATTTGATTCTTACACACACTCTGCCAGGTAGTTTACACTCATCTTGAATGGTGGATCCTTGGGAACTGAATTTGGGATCAATAATAAAAGACTAGATTTCTGAACTTCTTGATACACTGGGTCACATCTGCACCAGGATGCCACAGTGGGGATGAGTCAGTGGGAATGAAGTGTGGGTCATCACAATGCCATGGTGGTCAGGGTATGGCATATTTCATTGTCACTGTTTATTGACTCTGGGTGAGTCACCTAGGATTAGTGTATAAGATAGGCAGTTACAGACGCCTTATAACTCAATAAACAAACTGCCTTCCACTTAATACTTTAAGGCATTTACAAAATAGAACATTAAGAATTTAGGCACATTGTACAATTATCATCTTAACTAAAATAACCTATTGTACTAAAACTGAGACGATGGAGCAATAGATTGTCTACATGGCTAGATTTAATAATATATTAAAAGAATGAGCCAGTATTAATTCAACATTTTATACATATTCTTTTAGCTTCTACAAATTGGACCGCTCCCTTATTCATTACCCTCTAATGCAGGGTAATGCCTGATTTTACTATATTTTTGGTCCTGGGTCTCCTATCTTCTAGTTGTTATACTTATGGAAAAATAGGTGCAATAATAATAACATGCCATTTCAAAGCAGGAGCAAAACACAAACAGGTCTTGCATCCTGCTCTGCAAGAGGCAGAGCGGGATGCTGGTTAAAGTGCTGGAGACGCCAGAGTTGAAATCCGTCATCCACCGGACAGAAACTGGGTTTAGGTAGACCAGTCCCTCTCTAAGCCCAACAGGCCTCCCTCAAAGGGGTGTTGTGGTAGGAAACAAGAGAGCCAGCTGCCTCTAATTCCTGAAAAGAAAAAAGCAGGCAATGCCAGGCAGGGAAGAGACAAAGCAAGAAGAGGAAGACTTAAAAACCCTATTTGTCAACCTCAGCCCAGAATGTCCAAAAGGCTTTTATTCCACACGTTATGGACTTAAAATTCAGGGGTCTCCAACCTTGGCCGCTTTAAGACTTGTGGACTTCAACTCCCAGAATTCCTCAGCCAGCAAAGCAGGGGTCCTCAACCTTGGCCCCTTTAAGACTTGTGGACTTCAACTAGTTTAATGAAGAGAAGGACGAGGGGGGACATGATAGCAGTGTTCCAATATCTCAGGGGTTGCCATAAAGAAGAGGGAGTCAAGCTATTCTCCAAAGCGCCTGAAGGCAGGACAAGAAGCAACGGGTGGAAACTAACCAAGGAAAGAAGCAACCTAGAACGAAGGAGAAACTTCCTGACAGTGAGAACAATTAACCAGTGGAACCACCTGCCTCCAGAAGCAGTGAATGCACCAACACTGGAAGTTTTTAAGAAGAGACTGGACAGCCATTTGTCCGAAATGGTATAGGGTTTCCTGCCTGAGCAGGGGGTTGGACTAGATGACCTTCAAGGTCCCTTCCAACTTTACTATTATTATTATAACTCCCAGAATTCCTCAGCCAGCAAAGCTGGCTGAGGAATTCTGGGAGTTGAAGCCCACAAGTCTTAAAGCGGCCAAGGTTGGAGACCCCTGGACTAAATGCATGCATATATTCGCATTATTATTGCACATGGACGGGGCGATTCTGGGAGTTGCAACCCACCCGTCCAGGAAAGGCGGAGGCTGCGAAGCGCTTCGTTGCAAGAAGGGGTGTGTGTGTGTGTGTGTGCAACAGCTGCCCCCCCATACACCCCCCCAGAGACGACGGACACCCCCTTTTTGTGGGGAAACAGACCCAAGAGACCCCCCCCCAGAGGTGGTAGCCATGGGACCGTCTCCGCCCCACTCCCGCCGGGCCCGGCCTCCGCTCACCGCACGTAGGGGCTGGCGGCGGCCAGGATGTTGGTCTGCACCGGGATCTCCTGCCCGTCCAGCACCAGGTTGGCGTCGCAGAAGCGGCCCTCCTGCCGGAAGGAGCTCAGCGCCCGCAGCAGCCGCGCCGCGTGCTGCGGGTCGGAGACGGAGCTGCCCGGCGCCCCGCTCGACATGGCGGCCCGCGCGCCGCTGCTTGACCCCGCTCCGCTCCGCTCGACTCGCCGCGCCCTCACCGCCGGCCGGGAACCGCCATCCTGCCGCGCCGGCGCCGCCTGACCTCATCTCCGCGCGACGGACACGCCCCCTCCCGGAGGCGGGGCGCAGAGAGGGTGACTCCGCCCCGAAGGAGGAGCGGAGGGGCCCCTCCCTCGCGGGGGGCGGAGCTAACGCCGCGCCCGGCACGTGCTGAGTCAGGCTGCAAAAAGGCGCCGGCGCCGTTTTCCACGGTCGCCAAGCCCATGGTTCCCAGCCGGGAGGCTGGCCCGTCCTTTTTTAACGCTGCTTCTTCTGGCTCTCTGGGCGTGCTCAGAAGGGAGACGGGGATGGGGGGGGGGCTGCGGCATGAGTTTCCAGCCCTGCCTTCTCCAATCGGATGTGCGGGACGACAATGCCCAGGCTTCCCAGCCAACAGTGGGGTTGTTGTTGTTGTTGTTGTCTAGTATTACGGCCTACTGACAGCCGAGTAGGGGAGATGGACAGTGTCCCAAAGGAGCAGGGATGCTCTGTTTTGAGTAGGCAGGTGTGACAAATAATAACGCCACAATATTGGATTTTCAGGCTAAAATGCCCAGGGTTGAAATTTGGGAGAAGGTGGTTCTTCTAAAGCAGGAGTAGTCAACCTTGGCTCTTTTATGACTCGTGGACTTCAACTCCCAGAATTCCTGAGCCAGCTAAAGCTGGCTCAGGAATTCTGGGAATTGAAGTCCACGAGTCATAAAAGAGCCAAGGTTGACTACCCCTGTAAATCTAAAGTGGGACGCAATGGCTCAGTGGTTGAAGACGCTGAGCTTGTCAGCTGCAGAGCTGGCAGCCCAGGTTCAAGATCCCATTCTCCATGCCCACCTAGCAAGTTGGAAAGCGTGCAAACTGCGAGTAGATAAATAGGTACCACTCAGGTGGGAAGGTAACGGTGTCCCATGTGCCTTGGAAAGGTCTTCAAGCAACACTGACTCCCTTGGCTAAGAAATGGAGATGAGCCCTGTGCCCTAGAGTTGGACAGGGGATGCCTTTTATCTTTTTATTCTTCCCAAGGAGTGCCTGCCCAGGAAGATGGGCATTGCACTGATGAAGATTTTTCCTTCAACAATTGAAAAGTCTTCATCAGCACCACCACTTAACTTACAGTGAAGACTTCTGGGGAGATTCTTTGGCCGCAGGCAGAGGAGAAAAATCATACGTCACAACATTAAGCCCAAACTGAACAGTTGGAAGAGTTTTCAAGAGATGGTCCTCATTCGGATTTATTCTAATATCTGGAACGTTTAATCAAGGGGCAATCTTGGATAGCGCCGACGTTTGCAGATGTCTCCACAAAAGTCAGAATGAGCCCCCTTACTTCACATATTCCACAAAAACGGGCCCAGGCCCAGAAATCTGTTATCACTAAGTGTCACAAAAGTATTTGGGAGCAGAGTTGCGTCAGACTATTGCAACAGGCAATAATCAGTCTAAAAGAAAATACTAAAGTTTCCAGGCTTGCATTTTTTGAGAAGCATCCAAAATCCAGAATTGGGCAATGCTTTTATTGGGGTCAAATTAGTCGGGTTTGGAGAGTTCCAGATCTTTCCAGTAGTCATGTTTGGTGTGTTTAGACACCTGCCTGATGAAATCTCGAGGCTGAGTGACATCTAGCTGACTCAACTCCAATCTGTTCTCCTGATAGCAGAAATTTCCAATCTTTTATTACTTTTCCCCTTCTCAAATAACATCTTGCTGGACACTTTGGGAGAAAAGTACTAACTGGATTTTTTTTTTATGGAATAAACTTAGCTACAGTTTCTGGTAATCTCCTCCAGCAAAGCTTTTATTGTATTCGTTCATTAAATTTGTATGAGATCCATCTCACTATCAAGTGACTGGGTAGTTTACAGAGCTATGATAAACATAATAAAAGAATTAAAAGATTAAAAACACTAGAGCACTGGGTTCTTAAAGTTAAAATATTAATATTAAAGCGGATAAAAAGAACCAATGCATAGATGGGGTGGAGCTGGGATCTTTTTTTAGCCAGCCATCTAAAATGGGACTCCCCCAAGCCAGTTAGGGTTAGTTGGAAGCCATTCTTCCAACTTCCTGTTTTATTCTCTATAATTTTAGTTTGATAAGGCTCTGTTTTTGGAAGAGCCCTGTGCGGTTTAGAAGTGAACAGTCAGAATGTCCTTAAATAAAACTATCAACAATAAATCAATTGTTCTAAAATAAATGCAAAAGAAAACAAGACTTGGCTATTTAAAAGAAAAAAGAAAAAAAACCCAATGTAATAAAAAGAGAAAAAGCTATTTTTGAGCCGAGTTTGGTACTTATATGGACGGTGTGATTTTCTTGGCAATCCTGTCTTGCCTTGTATCAGAAATACAGGAACTTGGAAAGGGGAAGTTTATTAATATAATTTTTTTAAAAATTAAGAACTAATAAAAACTTAAATTTATATTATTTTAGCCCAGTGCTGGGCCACATTGAGGGCAGGGATATTGCCCATCGGCAAGTCATTGTGTGTGTGTGTGTTTGACCCAGGGGAGACTATAAAAGATGGACAGTTGTTGGAATAGCGCCATATTCACAATAAATATCCTTATCCTTTGAAAGAAGCCCCCATTTTTCCATGTGGTCTTTATTTGTAGCCCAAAGGCCCCCAACCTTTTGGGCACCAGGCACTGGTTCCATGGAGAGAGGTCTTTCCACAGACTGGAGCAGATGTGGTTTCACATGCTGCCTGCATCCCGTGGATGGGGCTTTGTTTGTTTGTGTGGACCGGTTTCTGGCATGCCATGGCCCAGTACTGGTCCACGGACCAGGGGTTGGGGACCCCTGTTCCAGCCAAACCAGTGCACAATCTCTTCTTGGCACTAATATGATAATAGTTGGCCAAGACTGTCTTCTCCAGAATGGTTTTTCAACTTCACATTTAGTTTACGCCCTGGGTTTGCCAACGGCCTCTCATAAGGTACAAACATGTTTACCTTCCAAGCCCAAACAAAGCTGACATCATAAATATATTTATTTTATTAAATGTATAAGGCTATCCAACTCTAGAGTGACTCCAGGTAGCCTACAATAAAACCATCACTAAAACACAGAAGAAGAAACAGCTATTTGAAAACAGTATAATTGCATCGAACCCACTATTGACTATCAACTGCTATTTTTCAAACGTGGCAACTTAAAGATGTGCGGACTTGAATTCTCAGAATTCTCCAGCCTGCTATGTTTGAAAATGTTTTAACCAGTGTTTGAAAATAAAACACTAGTTTAAACTCAGGCTGGAGAGATAAGCCAAATTTTCAGAATGGACTGCTAAATCTTGAATAATTTGGGGGAGATTGGGTAATTGCCTTTTTTTTCTAGATTTATTTTTCAATCCTACTTTTACTCATTTTCTTCCCCTCCCTTATGTTTTTATGAGTTTTGCTTACATTTTATTTAGTTTAATGTGTATTATCTTAACCGGCCATCACGTTATACCTTCTTTATAAATTTGTGACCAGTTTACAAAACAATACTAATTTTAAAAATGGGTTCTTTGGAAAACTTCTGCCACCCAGAGTCTTGCAGAAAATAATATTAGGACAAAAACATTCTTGGAGGCGACAAACTGACTTGTGAGATTTATAAAGCTAAAGGTACGAGGTCTGTTGATCAACACTTTCTGGAAATATAGGCGACTGTATAGGGGAAAGTGTGTCAGGTGCCTCATGGAATAATTGCCGAGGACATAAATTATGCAAATGTTGTCAATCATCACATTGTTTGCATGATGATATCATGGCGCATGTGACTTTATCTTGGCTTCTCTGCCCAGAAGCAATACTCTATACTCTTTCTTCACTGTGTTATTAGTGTTTATTTGAGGTACGTTCTAGTGAATCTCGAATTACAAGGGAGCTTCTGATTCAGTGCTTGGCTCTGAAATTGTTTCCAGCATCAAAGGGGGAATTCACAATTGATCCAATACCACCTCCACATCCTCCTCCTCTGTCACACCAGGTGTCCAGCTGTGGCTTCATAAGATAGACTGACAACTTCTCCAACATCCCACTGCTATATTAAACTGCTGAGTCAGACAAGGCTAATTGTTGTATTATGCCAGAATGCGTGAAGCTTAGCACACTGGTTGAATTCAACTATGACTTACTACAGCTTACAGTTTCCTACCGTAACTAGTTTGTTCAATCACAGGAAGACAAATCATGACTTGATGCAAGGTGAGATTTTTTAATAGAATAGAATAGAATAGAATGTAGAGTAGAGTAGAGTAGAGTAGAATAGAATAGAATGTAGAGTAGAGTAGAGTAGAGTAGAGTACAATAGAATAGAATAGAATAGAATAGAATAGAATAGAATAGAATAGAATAGAATAGAATTCTTTATTGGCCAAGTGTGATTGGACACACAAGGAACTTGTCTCTAGTGCATATAAACACAGGTAATAGGTCATAAATCATAGTTACAATTATTAATCATAATTTACAAACAACAATTGATAAATCATAAGAAACCAAAAGGAGAGGATACCAGGAAAGATGAGAAGATGAGAAAAGATGAGAAATGAGATGGTGCTGTGGGAATTAAGTGTTCAGCAGAGTAATGCCACGGTTGGGGGGGGGATATCTTTGTGTCTGGTTGTTTTGGCGTCCTGAGAGGAGAAGTTGAAATAGATTATGTCCAGGATGTGAGGGGTCTGTAGATATTTTCTCAGCTCTCTTTCTGACCCGGGCAGTATACAAGTCCTCAATGGAAGGCACATTGGCAAGAGAATGGGGACAGTCCAAGAATTTAGGGAGAATTCCTGGGGAAAGGAATTGTAGCTTTCTGTCTGTTTTCTCCCTCCCCACCCCCATCAGCAGTGACTACAGATTCATCCTCTCTGTCTAATGGTAGGGCCAGCCTGGAAAATAACAGACGGGAAGAAAGGAAAGACAAATGAGATGTGGTAATGCTTTCTGCACCCCTGCTTCAGGCATAAGCATTACATGTTGATTCGACTTAAAGCTATACTCAAGCACTTAGCTTGGATCCGAGCTTCTCCTTTAATAAAGAGGTGCCCAAACTGGAAAAATTGCCTTGGTGTGGAAGAGGAGTGTTCCGCTGGTGGAATATATCTGGATATTTCCATACTAGATGGATTAGAAGAGAAGCAGAGATCTGAACAAGTGCAGATTTGAGTCTTTCTGCTCTCAGAGAGCAGAGCCAAAACTTTCCCACCCCTCCATAAAAAAGGGGGCTTGGGGGTTGGAGCGTCTCTCACCAAGGAGAGAAGCAACCTAGAACTAAGGAGAAATTTCCTGACAGTTAGAATAATTAAGCTGTGGAAGGGCTTGTCTTGAGAAGTTCTGGGTGCTTCATCACTGGAGATTGTTAAGAAGAGAATGGACAGTCAGTTGTCCAGAATGGTATAGGGTAGGGGTCTTCAAGCTTGGCCCTTTTATGACTTGTGGACTTCAACTCCCAGAATTCCTCAGCCAGGCCTGCTGGCTGAGGAATTCTGGGAGTTGAAGTCCACAAGTCATAAAAGGACCAAGTTGGAAGACCCCTGTGCTAAACAGAACCTGATGTTTTTGATGTTGCAATTATGTGTTGCATGGCCCATTTCAGTAAAAATACGGTCAGCCACATCATGCTAAGTCAGTGCCTCTCAATCTTGGCAACTTTAAGATAATGTGGACTTCAACTCCCAGAATTCTCCAGCCATCCTGACTGGTTGGGGAATTCTGGGAGGAGGTCCACACATCTTAAAGTTGCCAAGGTTGAGAAACACTGTTCTATTTGTGTTTATTATTGTCTAGACGAAGGATAGGGAGCCCAACGTATTTGTACGTACCTCCCTTGGCACAAATTCTAGTATTTTTTAATTAATAAATGGGGAAGTGGCTTGTTGAAAAGTAAAGCACCAGCGATCAACATTGACTCTGTCTCCAACAATGCCTGTGTAGGGTCCATAGGCAATATTACAAAATATAAAATCAGTGATTCTTGCCATCCAGTGCAGAAGGCAAATTTGGGGCTTTGTAACTAGCCATGTTCGTCATTGTTGGAACTAGTTATAAGACTGATCGCAAGCCAGTATCTGGAAACCCTTTGTGGACTTTGGGCTGAAGACACACACACACAAAAAGAACTTGTGGTTGATGAATTTGATGATTAGAAAGAGTAGAATATGGGGGGGGGAAAGATGATTAGGGCCTTGGAGGCTAAAACATATGAAGAAAGGTTGCAAGAACTGGGCATGGCTAGTCTAGTGAAGAGAAGGACCAGGGGAGACATAATAGCAGTGTTGTAATATTTGAGGAGCTGTCATAGAGAGGGGGGGGGGGCAACCTATTTTCCAAAGCACCCGAAGGTCAGACAAGGAACAATGGATGGAAACTGATCAAGGAGAGATTTAACCTAGAAATAACCAAGGAAAGAGGCAATCTAGAACTAAAGAGAAATCTTCTCTCAGTGAGAACCATGAACCAGTGGAACAGCTTGCCTCCTGAAGCTGTGGGTGCTTCATCACTGGAGGCTTTGAAGAAGAGACTGGACAGCCAATTGTCAGAAATGGTATAGGGCAGTGGTTCTCAACCTTTTTAATGCTGCGACCCCAACCGGTCGTAAGTCGAGGACTAAACCGGTCGTAAGTCGAGGACTAAACCAGTCGTAAGTCGAGGACTACCCAACCAGTCGTAAGTCGAGGACTTTCCCTGCCCGGGAGCACCGCACATGAGTGGTTCCGCCCCCTGCGCCGGCCGAGGCGTAGCTGGCAAGCGGCAGAGACGGAGCAGGCCGACCACCAGCTGGCCCAGCCCAAGGGAGGTAAGGCACCCGCCCGAAAAGGGGAAAAAAATGGCAGACAAAAAAAATGGCGGACAGCCTTGCTTGGCGACCCCCATGAAATGGTCGATCGACACCAAATGGGGTCCCGACCCACAGGTTGAGAACCACTGGTATAGGGTCTCCTGCTTGAGCAGGGGGTTGGACCAAATGACCTACAAGGTCCCTTCCAACTCTGTTATTCTAAGATGTAACCTTAGAGTGAGAGAGGATAAAACATAAATGCATACACATTCACAACCCAGGAAAACTCCATTGCCTGGGATGGGCCAGAATCCAGCTGTTATGATCCTTTATAGATCCAATGTCCTGTCAATCTGGAATCTAACGAGTTTGGTTAGAGGTCAGCGTTGTGTAACATAACCCAGAAAAATGGGGTTATGGTGATTGAGTGTATTTGTGTCAACACAGACTTTCAGTATAGTCTATTTCCAACTTTTGAGTCAAACCTCTCTTGGTTGCTGAGAACATGCAACAAGAAAGCACACGATGCATTTTGCCTGCTTTTTCAGCGGCGTCCTAGCCAAGGGAAATATGCTTTAATTCTAAAATCGTGTAAAAACCAATAATTAAGCGACTCAATTATTTCAAGAGGAATAATTGGCTTGCTTCTGCTGCCGTCTGCGCATGGACATGGTGCGCAGAAAAGTCATTTTGGTTTGCCCTTGTAAACAATGACTCGGTTTCTGCAAACAGCCTATTCAGGTCAACACAAGAAGCCGATGATGTAACAGACAAAACCAGGAAGGGCAGGCTTGAGTGCAGAAAAGTTGAAAGCCATCTGCTGAAACCCAAACAGGAAATGGCACCATCACTCTTTTTCCATCTGTCTTTTGGCTCTTGTCCCAACGGGGAAAACAGAATAGCAAGCTAATCTTCCTTAACCTTTTCCAACCTTATCCCCAATTTTAAACACAATAGAGTAGTGTTTTTCAAACCTGGTTAAGTTGAAGATGTGTGGACTTCAACTCCCAGAATTCCCCAGCCAGCTGTGCGTCAACTTGTCAAGTTTGAAAAACACTGCAATAGAGAATCCACCTTTGTTACTAAATCACTATTTATCCCAAAGGAAGGTGAATTGAAAGCAAACAACATTAGGCAGATAAAAAACCACGTATGTACTCTACATACTGCTTTTAATAATAATAATAATAATGATAAAATTGGAAGGGACCTTGGAGGTCATCTAGTCCAACCCCCTGCTCAGGCAGGAAACCCTATACCGTTTCAGACAAATGGCTGTCCAGTCTCTTCTTACAAACTTAGTGTTGGAGCATCCACAACTTCTGGAGGCAGGTTGTTCCACGGGTTAATTGTTCTAACTGTCAGGAAGTTTCTCCTTAGTTCTAGGTTGCTTCTCTCCTTGATGAGTTTCCACCTGTTGCTTCTTCTCCTGCCTTCAGGTGCTTTGGCCTCTTCTTTGGGGCAGCCCCTGAGATATTGGAACACTGCTATCATGACCCCCTCGTCCTTCTCTTTGTTAAACTGGACATACCCAATTCCAGCAACCGTTCCTTATATGTTTTAGCCTCCAGTCCCCTAATCATCTTTGTTGCTCTTCTCTGTACTCTTTACTGCCTTTTTAACTCCATTGGCTAATTTCCACTGAAACAATACTGGAGATTTTTGTTTTCCTAATATTGTGTGCACATGACAAGCAAAATTGCACACATGCATCTATGTATTTGTATGGATGCACTGGCCAGAGGCTACATTCCACTAAAGGGCAGCGCCAGAAGAAACACATAAATTAATATCAATTGCTTTAATGACAACTGACTCAAATTGACTCTCCAAATTAGTAGCCCATTTGCAAAATTAATTCCTCCTCCATTTGCATAGGTACACAACCAAGCCAGTCGTTCACACACAAACAGACTCTAGAGCAGGGGTCCTCAACCGTGGCAACATTAAGACTTGTGGACTTCAATTCCCAGAATTCCTCAGCCAGCAAAGCTGGGAGTTGAAGTCCACAAGTCTTAATGTTGCCAAGGTTGAGGACCCCTGCTCTAGAGAAATCTAGATGCCTCCTCTAAAGTATGGCCCATTGAGTTCAATGGCTTTTTCTTCTAGACAGTTGGTATAAACAGCAGCTATCTTGGTTGTCCGGTTTATCCCACGTAACTTATGACGGAATCTGTGAAGAGATCCTTGGAACATTGAGCTGTGTGCAAAAAGGGAGTGCTTAACAGAGAACTTTTTGCTGAGTTATAATCTATGGATGCTTCTAATGTCATCAGCCCTACTCTTTCTACCAGGTAGGTATACTTAGAACTTCTAGTCTTCTATGAAGCTTCTCAATCATCTAGGTAGAGTTGTCTGGAACTTGAAAAGAAGTCCAGTTGCCACGACTCAACTTCAGTTTCCTCTTATTTTCTTCCATATGTAAAGGATCACTGTCTTTAAGAAGGATCCCAGCTACTCAACAGACTAAAGAATTGAATGAATGAACGGATGAGCTGAAGAAGCTTCTTGGATGAGAAGTGAAATGCTTTCAAAGGAAAAAAATTAGAGAGCCTGTTGCCTATTGGAAAAAGCACCTTTGGGACAACCATGATCTGGACCTTCTGTCCTCCCCACTGTTGGATCAGAAGGTTCAGATTCAAAGAAGGCATTTTGAGCTTAAATCAGGGGTCTTCAAACTTGGCCCTTTTATGACTTGTGGACTTCAACTCCCAGAATTCCTCAGCCAGGCACTTGTGGGAGTTGAAGTCCACAAGTCATAAAAGGGCCAAGTTTGAAGACCCCTGGCTTAAATACTTTGTGTTCAAAACATTTCAAACTCAACCTGCTTGCAGACCTCCGATAAATAGACCAGCAGGAGACATCATGTACCCAGTTCTGTCCTTATTGGGACTTCTCAGATTTGGATAGCCAGATGTTGCTTTCTGTGAGCTTCAAGCTCTTCTCTGGGAATTGAACTCACAGACTTTCACACTTCCAAACAATGTTTACTGACCTTTTTTATTTTTTGCCAGTAGCCTCCCTGTTCAGATCCCATCACTGGATACAGTGGGCAGTAACTGGTATGTTTTCTGGCATTAACAAGACGATATTAACAAGACAATATTTGTAGTATAATACACTTTGCTTTTCCATGCACTCTTTCTTTCTGGGCAAAGAAAACGGGGGGAGAACATTTGGAAGAATTACCAATACATGATCATTTTGCAAAGTTTTAGCCAGCATGGCCAAGAATTCCAGTTTATCATTGCACACAAAACAGAGCCAATGTCCATGATAAGCACAGATGTCGCATGTGGCAAGTGTTGATGGTTGTGTTTTTGTTTTCATGGAGTCCCATCTATGAAAAACATCACACATTAAATTGCTTCTAATGGAAAGGCATGCTGGTATTTGGGTCAGGAGGAGAATCAAATCTTCCTGTTTTATTCATGCAGGTTAATGGCTGTGTTACTAGCTGACATCGGCTCAGTCATCACAATAGCACAGATGTGGGGTTAAGCAGATTAACCCAACAGGGAAATTAGAGAGGCTTGCCTTGCTTCACAAACACACCTACACCCTTTTATACAAGTGACAGTGCTTCACCCTGATTATAATCTGCAGTCAATTTCTTCCAGGATATTGGTGTCTGGTACAACCTCTGGAGTGGTTTCATTGATTTGAATTCAAGCCACATCCTGACTTTGAAGCTTGAGCATTTGGCCCTGAAAGTTAGGGGTGAGCAGTTGTTTCAATGGAAATAGAAACAACGTGCCAAAACTGATCCAAATCAAGATGGTCAGACCTAAAATGTCCAGGAGAAACAGGGAGTTCCTGAAATAAGGCACTTTGACGTGACTCAGATTGTTGCTGGGAATTTCTTCAGGATAATCATAATCCTAGGACAGAATCTTGCATTGAATCAGTTTATGTTAACAAGATTGGGCTAAGAGCTGACGTATTAATTTCCCACACTACATCACTGCGTAGCACTTTTGAGCATTAACGTTGTAGAACAGTCTTTCTCACACTTGAGTTGTGTGGACTTCAAAACCCACAATTCCCCACTCGGAGAGGAGGTTTGCACATCTTAAAACGGCCAAGTTTGAGAAAAAACTGAAAAAATTCCCAGGAAACTGATTCTAATGATGAAGGAAATTATTAAACACGTGGGAAAGCGGGCTCAGTGAAATTAATGCCCTCTTAATTAATGTTAAATCAAATGTATATTTATTCCTGAGCTGGCTTAATTTTTTTATCCAGCCCCATCTACTTTTTGAAGTACATCAATGGTTCCCCTTCTCAAAGGCCAAAGATGGTTGGCCTGAAAAAAAAAAGTTATGCATCCTTTGTTTATGGTACAAATCTAATTTTCTAAAATTCAAAACAATGTCTGAACAAAGTAGAGCTTAGGGCAACGGGTAAGCTTAGCCAACATGCTGCTATTGATAACCTTCATGTTTAATGAATGTGGTATTTAAGGACGAATATCTTTTCACCAATATTACCATGGACAAGCTTTTAAAACACAACCCAGCATGTGTTGACCAGGGACTGGGTTGATTCTAGGTTTGGCTGATCATCTCAAAGGCAAATCTGGTGCCATTCAAGTGTATTCAGCTCCTGTAACCCCAAGCAGCCTGACCAAACTGGTTGAAGGACTTCTAGTCCCAAACATCTGGAGATGACCAAGTGAAGGAGGCTGATGTAAAAACATGAAGGCTTGTGGTAGACCTAGATGGATTTTTATTCCACCCCCACCCCTGGGAGTCTCTGTAGCAGATATATATTAGGCCTTTTCAAATTCATCGAAACAATTGAAGAGGCAAATCTAAATGGATAAACATGGCAGCAGTTTTCAAGACACTTTCCCTTGAAGCACTGTTTAAGTCGAAAACCATTTATGGAATTCTAGATGAAGCAGAACACAAAGCAAAATTAAAATCAAAAGGAAGGATTAAGCTATGACAGGCTGATTATAATCTCTCTGCATTATATCAAGTTCCTTGTCAAGGGGAAAACCAGGTTTGATTTCTCTCTGTAGGATAGGGTGATATCAAAATATTAGCTGAATTCAGACAGAGTCATAAAAGAAGCTTTTATATCATAATGAGCTATAAAAACAGGATTTATAAAACATGGCAGCTGGCCTCACACGGCAAGCAACATTCAAAATAAACAAACATTTAATATGAATCAGACTCATCCTTAGATTACATTAGCAAAGTGCTTCTAAGCTGTAACCACTATAAACACATCCATGCAACAGGTATAGGGCAACCAAGGAAACTACATTGTGGTTCAATTCCTGTGAACAAAATCTTAGGATAAACCTACCGATTTTTTTTTAAAACAACAACAACAATTTACCTGCAATAGAAATACAATGCATTTCGGTGAGTTCTACTCATTGGTAACAGATAAGCAACATGGCGCTCATGAATACAGCAGGCTATTCTAACCTATCCAATTTTTCTCAACCTTGGCAAACTTGGCATGTTGGCTAGGGAATTCTCAGAGTTTAAAGTCCACACAACTTAAAGTTGTGAAACACCATCTCCTGGCAACCTATATATAATAAATTTAGATCCAGCAATGAAACATACTACTAGAAGATATGGAAGATGCCTGATAGGAGAAGGAACAAAAGTGATATCACAATAATTCAATAACTTTGCGAAAATCGTCCAATAAGCATCTTTGTGGCTCCTCACCATAAAATGGTGCATCTTGAATTCTGACGCTCTCCAATCTTACTAAGTATTGTGTTTTCAACTGCTTGCTGGATTGTACATCTTAAAGTACAAATAGTCCTTGACTTACGACTTCATTAAACCATGATCCAAAGCTAAAGTGGCCTCCCCCCAAAAAAAATCACTTATAATCTAAATTCACACTTGCAATGATTGCGACAGCCCCCGTCACTCATGTGATTGCATTTGAGTGAACCCAGTGGCTCAACTTATGACTGCCATAAAATGGTCATAAAATCAGGTCCAGGTACATGATGACTGCAATGACGTATGATGGAAATTCCAACCACAACTGTGGTTGTAAGTTGAAGACTACATGTATATAACATACTGTACCTGTTCAACCAAAGAATACTGTAGCTTTGTTGAAAGAGTTTGCCTTACATGCCTTAAGGGATATCAGGTGAAAAACTTTATAGTTTATTCTGGGTCCAATCAAATTGGTTGGCCACCACTAATTGTCAGGTTTGCTGGATGCAAAGCTTGGATTTAAGTGACAATTTTACGTGAGCAGGTTCTTTATTAAAATGGAGAAAACTGATCTGTCTCACGTCTGTTAAATCAGCCAAATATTATGTATTTTTGAGACCGTGGTCCCCTTGAATTGATATTGGACATTCCCGAACAAAGGCAGCTACAGTTGAAAGAAAACAAATCTTGTTGGAAAATAAGAAGGAAATAGCATTTGAAACAATATAAAATCCCACTGAATTTGAAATGATAAGTTAACCATTCTGCTTAGGAAGAGAACAGACTTGGGGGAATGTGAGGTCCCATAATGAAAGACAATTAAAAAAAAAGGTTTGTTGATAAATGTGTGTACACATGTATTAGAGGCATTTCAATATTTTTAATGTGTCACTTTGGTTATCAGATTTAAGAAGTTAAGCACCAAAATAATAAACAGACACCAATTGCAATTCTGACAGATCGTATAACGATATGAGTTGTTTGGTTGATTGCACACAGTTCTGTGATCATCTGTGTTGATTACATAAAGTGTTACGCAAAGGCTAGGTGAACTTGCTCAAGATTACCTATTAAGTCTCTCCAGTTCCTGTATGTTGTTGATGGTAGATGTTGACTTCTGGGCACAAGAGAAGCAATTTGGCTGCAACACACATTTGCAAAGACACTTCATCAAACTACTGTTGGTTTTAAGTGATTCTGATTAAAGACTGTTTATGCGGCATTTGACTTCAACAACAGGATCCCATTACATGCTTTTATTTTAACTCTTCCCCTCAGTGCAACTTAGAAGTGAAAACATTGTTCTAGAACAGGGGTCTTCAAACGTGGCCCTTTTATGACTTGTGGACTTCAACTCCCAGAATTCCTCAGCCAGGCATGCCTGGCTGAGGAATTCTGGGAGTTGAGGTCCACAAGTCATAAAAGGGCCAAGTTTGAAGACCCCTGTTCTAGAACCATGGAAGGGCTTAGAGCTTCCTTAAGCTCTTGGAGGAAAGACAGGATATAAATCTGAACTAAATTAAAATGAAATGAAAATAAATTTTTCTAAACCATACGATGAATGTTTGTGGGTACTAGGTAGGTCTATTCTAATGGAGAGAAGGACTAGGGGTGATATGATAGCTGTCCTCCAATATCTGAGGTAATGTGACAGAGAAGACAAGTCCCAAAGCACCTGATGGCAGAATAAGAAACAACAGGTAGAAGATTGTTAAAGAGAGATCCAACTTAGAACGAAGGAGAACTTTTCATGGGTTGTGATAAACCATAATATAAATGGCTTGACTTTAGCTTTAATTATGTCAACTCAATGATGCAAATCATTGGTTAGTGCAGTACCATCACCAGATACTGCAATAATAATGCTGGCCTATATCATAATGCAAAATTGGTGTACCTATAGTCATCCTATGCAGGTAGTTTTCAATAGAAATGTCTTGATTTCTCTGGGCTACCCATTTTTCTTACACATAGGATGTTATGTTGGTAAATTATATTTACCCAAACATAATAAGTAAGCTTTTATTATTTTATACACTTGTGTCAGTTTGTATCTGTCACATAGCCTTGTATTTTGACTCCACGGCGTGCTGCTTTTCTTTGTAAACATATTGCAGTAATAGATAGCAATTATACCTAGGACTAGACTATTTGACTGGTTAAAAGCTCAGTCCTAAACATTCTAATTGACTAAAAGACAGTTGCAGATTATTCAGACACAAGATGAAAGCAAGTAAATAGGTTAATAATACTTACACACCGCTTCATATGTTACCCTAAATCGTAATGTAATTTATGGTCTGTGACCCAGCTGTTGTTGTTTGTGGAAGAGGAAACCCTATTCATTTATTTATTAAATCTATGTGTCGCCTGTACAGTATCTCTGTCCAGAGAGATTCTGGGTAACTTACAATGGCATAAAAGTATAAATCTAGAAACATTAAAAACATTAAAGTGAACAATTAAACACAGGTTAAAAACCAAGGGTACGGAAGGTACAGAGGCGGGCTTTTGACTTTCTTTCAACCAACCACCTCCAGCATAGCACATCCTGTTGTGGTCCCAAGCCAACTAGCAGGGCCAAGTTTTAAGGTCCTTCTGGAAGACCAGAATGGTGGAGGAAGATCTCATTTCCAGAGGCAAGATATTCCAGAGGATGGGAAAGGGCACAGCAGAGAAGACTCTTCTCCTTGACTTTGCTAGTCAAAATTCCTTGACCAACAGAGTCTGAAGAAGGCCTCTTCTGCCGAAGCTAGTGGGAGAGGCCATTCCCATTGGAGCAAGACTATACCCTTGGGGTTGGTGGGCAGTCTGGGAATATTTATTCAACTGGCATCTATTAAATCCCCAAAGATTTCCAGCAATTAATGGTGTTGTACAGACCCAAGCTTAATCTCAACATCAAGGTGCATAACACCTCCATGCTAAGAAACAAAAGTTGTCCAGAACAAAACAACATGCATTCATTCATCCAACTAGAGAGGATTAATCTACACGTAATGAGAGCGTAGTTCTGGGCATCTTCCTAAATGAAATCAAGGAGAGACCAACGTATTGATATTCCAAAGTACAGGTAGTCCTTGACTTGCAACCATTCATTTAGCAACCAACGTTACAATGGCACCGAAAAAGGTGACTTACAACCAGTCCTTGAACTTAACAACCATCGCAGCATCCCTATGATCCCCAGGTGATCAAAATTTGGGCTCTTGGCAACCAGCATGAATGTACGCGGATTGCAGCATCCTGGGGTCATCCTTTGTGACCTTCCCACCCACTTATGACAAGCAAAGTCAGTGTGGGAAACAGGTGTCTCTTAAAGACCATGTCATTCACAACTGTGGCCGAAAGGGTTGTAAAATTGGGCATGACTCACATTACCTATCTGGCTTAACAATGGAGATTGTGGTCGTAACACAAGAGCTACCAGTGGCGCCTTTGTGCTTCAGCCCCACTCTCTTCATGGAAGTGGGGGTACCACCAGAAATTTTTCCTGCGGTGACCATGGTCAGACTGGGACAATTGAGCCTGGAGATGTTGAGATTCTAGAAAGAGTACAGAGAAGAGCAACAAAGATGATCAGGGGACTGGAGGCTAAAACATATAAGGAACGGCTGCTGGAATTGGGTATGTCTAGTTTAATGAAGAGAAGGACGAGGGGGACATGATAGCAGTCTTCCAATATCTCAGGGGCTGCCCCAAAGAAGAGGGAGTCAAGCTATTCTCCAAGACGCCTGAAGGCAGGGCAGGAAGCAACGGATGGAAACTAACCAAGGAGAGAAGCAACCTAGAACTAAGGAGAAACTTCCTGACAGTGAGAACAATTAACCAGTGGAACAACCTGCCTCCAGAAGCGGTGAATGCTCCAACCCTGGAAGTTTTTAAGAAGAGACTGGACAGCCATTTGTCCGAAATGGTATAGGGTTTCCTGCCTGAGCAGGGGGGTTGGACTAGATGACCTCCAAGGTCCCTTCCAACTTTATCATCATCATCATTATTATTATTATTATTATTATTATTATTATTATTATTATTATTATTATTATTATTATTATTATTATTATTATTATTTTTTCCACTGTACTTTTGTCTTTTTTGCTAGAGGCCACCTAGCACACTTCCAAACAACAGACTGACTTCTGACCAAATATCTTTTTTTTGCATTTTCAAAAAAGGCCTAAAGGGCTCAAATACAAAGATGGCGCTAATGGTTGGTGCTTAATTTTATGCACGTGCTCTTCCTTTTTTTTTTTTTGTTGAGAAAGACATTACAAAGGATCATTTAACAGGTCCTAGGCTGTGTCAGCTATAATTGAGGAAACCGCCTACCTTCTCTTGCCTAAATCTTAGGCATTTTTTATTCTTCCTCCGTCTAACTTACATCACCCCCAAAGAGTTTTTAATAGCTGAGATAAAGCAGGTGACATGAGGAACAGCCACCCCGATTTTCTTCTTTTGAGAAGGAGATTGGGACACAATTGTGGCAAACTGATGCAACAGGGCTGCATGACAAAAGAAAGTGACACACGTCTCAAGATAAAATGTAAAGATGTCAACACCTCCAGCCCACACTCCTAACAGGAGGAGCAGTCAGAGGTGTGCAAATATTAGGCATATTCTGAACTAAGAATCTGGCCTGGTTTATAAACAGATTCAGAGCTTTCCTCTTATGTCCACGGCACAAAAATAATAATAATAATAAAGTTGGAAGGGACCTTGGAGGTCATCTAGTCCAACCCCCTGCTCAGGCAGGAAACCCTATAAGTATCTATTGTTGTGTTCTTGTGATGTCACCTCTGCTTCATCCTCAGCTCTCTGCGAAGGGAGGTTAGATTCTGTAGTTGTTTTGCTATTAAGATGGTGTTTTCCCTCTTTTAGGCACCTTGCTGTATAGATGCTCTATGTCTTTGGCACCTTGTCAGTGTCTGCCAGAAGCTGGGATATGCCGAGTTCTACTTAACAGAATTAGCTACTTAACAGAATAATAGAATTAGAAGGGAATTTTGAGGTCTTCTAGTCTAGGCCCTCAGACAAATGGCTGTCCAATCTCTCCTTAAAAATCTCCACTCACAACTTCTGGACTCAAGCTGTTCCACTGGTTAAACGTTCGCACTATCAGGAAATTTCTCTTTAGTTCTCAGTTGGTTCTCCTCCAGATTAGCTTCTATTCATTGCTTTTGCCTTCAGGTGCTTTGGAGAATAGGTTGACCCCCTCTTCTTTGTGGCAGCCCCTCAAATATTGGGAACCCTGCTATCATGTCACCCGTAGTCTTTAGACTCGACATACCCAATTCCTGCAACCGTTCTTCATATGCTTTAGCCTCCAGTCCTCTAATCATCTTTGTTGCTCTTCTCTGCACTCTTTAAAAAAAAGACTCTAAAGAGTCTTAACATCTTTTTTTATATTGTGGCAAAACTGGATAGATATTCCAAGTGTGGTCTCACCAAGGCATTATAAAATGGTACATTATAAAGTGATACTTAAGCCTGGTCAGGGACAAAACAATAAGTTCCTTTTTAAAAACTGGAAACTTTTTATGGGCTTTTTCCTGAAAATAGAGAAAAACGAAGTGATATTTTCAATTTCCTTGAGGATCTTAAGCTTCTGTTTTGATGCTGCAATAATATTCAAACTATTGCCAGCTGGCCTAATATTTTAAGTTTATAATGAGCAAGAAAAAAAATATCTTTTCTCCCAGATGAGATACAAAGAATGTTCAAAAATTTCTTCCTGCAAGGAATGATAATTAAACTAACAATATGTTGTCATTTTTACAAGGCATCTAAAAATCAGGGTTTTTTATATCTACGTTTCTAAGACTATGGCACCTTATCTTATTTTCCAACTCCTGAGGGCCATCATGAAAACAACCATGTCAAAAAGATGACATCTTTTTTCCCCTGATTTTAAAATAATGTTCACATTAATAGAAATTTCACAAGGGTGCCTCATTTGTTCTAACGATGCAGATGGCATCTTGAGATCTTCCAAAACTTTAAAATAATTCTAAAGTTGTGGAAGATCTCAGGATGCCATCAACGTATTTGCAATTAAGAACACACCTGTGTTGAGGTTCTCCTAATGTAAAGATATTCATCAATAAATAGAAAAGTAGTTATTAAATCAAGTTAAAATGCCTCTCCTAAATTAAATTCCAATCACACCAACATATATCTTTTTTTTTGGCTTCTGTAGCTTTGCCAACCCTTTTAAAAAAACAACAACAGGTGGCAAATCTTGAAATGTAGAGTATGCTGATTCTGCACATTTGCTTTGGTAAATCTCTTCATCTCAAGGGCTCCATTAAACCTCTAGTGCTAACTCTTTGAAGATAAGCAAAAGATCTAAAAGACCAGCTTTGCTGGGTTCTTTGCCTGGCATTATCACTTAGCAAACAGTAAAGCCTGCATGTTTTGGTTGACAGCTGTTTCCAAAGGAAGCTTTACCCCAAGTTAGTCAATAAAAAAAAAAAATCCAGCAGAAAGTACGTATCTCCAACACTGCTGATAGCAGCTGGCTGTACCCTAAACCCAGATGGTACAATTACAAATGCAAGCTGACTTTAGACTAAGAACTCCTCAAGCTTGCTTTGTCTGATTTGACAATGTACCTATTCCTATCACTGGAGTTTGCAAACAGTGATTGATAGCTTCTTAGGGTGACATGGGCTAATTGGAGTGTCTTCATTAAACTATAGCTTAGATTACAAGAAACATGTCTTCAGTAAAGCTAAACTCCTGATTGATATTTTCAGTTTCTAGGTTTATCTCTGTGATGTGATGAGGTCCTTCAGATACTCTGGTTTTAAACCAGGGATCTTCAGACTTGGCCCTTTTATGACTTGTGGACTTCAACTCCCAGAATTCCTCAACTTTAACATAAGTCTAACAATAGAAGAGATTATGGTAGCTCAGGGTTGAACTGTAGGATCCTTGGTCCTCTGTAAGCTTGGTTGCTTTCTTGCAGACGTTTCATTACCCAACTCGGTAACACCATCAATGCTAAAAGCCCCCACTCCTTTCGAGCACTGATGATGTTATCTAGTTGGGTAATGAAACGTCTGCAAGAAAACGTCAGTTCAGAGAGCACCAAGGACCCCACATAAACCTAGTGATTTGACTTGGTCCGTCCATCCTTCCCTCTAGGTCATGGTTTGCTGAACAAGCCATAATGGGCCTTTTAAGCTAGAACTGGATAACACTGGAGAAGCAACGGCTGCAGCTTAGACTCCCATCCTTTTGAACGACTGTAGCAGGGTGCCAGGGATGAAGCAACATCATTGGAAGATATCGTATGACTAATTCTTTTAAAATCATGGTTGGCCTGGGAAGATGTTTAAGAAGAAAGGAGAGCAGCAGGACCCCCCCTCCCAAGGAAAACTGCTCCTATTCACACACCTAAACCATCTAATCTCTGAAAAACAGGCTGATAATGTTCAGCCTTGTGAACTTGGGGTACCAGAGGATCACAAATTCCCTGTGTTTAACTTAAGCTATGAACACAAAGTTGACATTCTTGTCCAAGCCTGTCTACCTCCTGTCTGACTGAGACCATTCGTTGGCCTGCACACAGAAGTAAATCAAACTCAACACAACTGAGTTGTTGATCTGTACATGCAAATCCTTGGCACATACAGAATGATGTGAGATCCCGATTGCACGTCTTCTAGATTCTTATTTCACTTGAGCACTCAGACAATAGAATCAGATTTTGCAGGATCCTATAATAAACCTGCCCAGCCTGTTGCACTGGTGACTAATATAATAAATAATGTACATCATAAACAATGCCTCTATTATGCTGCTTTTGAGACTCGCAGACTGTAGTCTGCCTCTAAACCTAGGATAGAAAGCCATTTCCCTGAACTACCCTAAAAGTATCACAAATGGAAGAGGAACAAAGCCTAGACATTCTCCAGGAACCCGATAAGGCAAGACAGGCAGAATTTTGGCCACTACAACATTGGCACCGCCTGTCTGTGATTCCTTTTGGCAGCCGATAGAGATATTTTCATTCTACCAAGATCTTTAACAGCCCTTTGATGTCATTTCTTCGTGCCGTGTATATTGTCAAATCAGGATGCTGCTGGTAAATTTCCTCTTATCTGTTGTGCTGTTCCCTATGTATATTACAAGGCCTTTCCCCCCCAGTTTCTGCATTGTTTTTATATAGCTGTATTCGTTTACAATGTCTTCCTGACTCTATGCTGACCTAGAAAGCTTCCATTAATGGCAAGACTAAAAGCATAAGTAGGAGAAGCAGAAAATTGCCTTTCGTTTTCTCGAAAATGTCTCCCGATGGTGCATTCCTGCTCAACCTGGAAGGGAGAAAATGAGACAGGAGGAGCCAGTCAATGCAATTTCCTCATATTCACTCCAAGCTACGGTACGTTTAATGCATAAAATACCCAGACGCAAACTGACCAATGCGATATATGCAGTAAAGTGCAGTGAGACAGGTGCAGATCTGTACATTGGCGAAACAAAACAACCCCTTCACAAACGCACAGGCACAACATAAGAGAGCCCTCCGGGCTAGATTCAGTGGTCCCTCTGCATTTGAAAGACAAAAGTCACGCTTTTGAAGACAGCAAAGTCCACCTTTTGGATGAAGAAGTTCATTGGTTTGAAAGAGGGATAAAAGAGACCATTCAGAACAGAATAATAACAGAGTTGGAAGGGACCTTGGAGGTCATCTAGTCCAGGGGGGTCAAACTCACAACGTCACGTGACGTGTTGTGATGTATCGTGACTTTTTTTCCATTGCCGGCAATGGGGTGGGCATGGTTTTGCCATGACACATCCGGCCTGCGGGCCGGCAGTTTGACACCCCTGATCTAGTTCAACCCCCTGCTCAAGCAGGAGACCCTATACCCTATATTTATGTTATGTTCCCTTTTGAAAGAAAAAAAAGGACCTTTGAGACAACTATGACTTGGATTACTGAGAATCGCCATAGATGTTCAATGAATGCGTTCATATATCATTATTTTGAGAGCATGACAAACATTGCAGCATGGCAGGCTGAAACTTGTTAGACAGGTAAAAGGCCAAAATCTAGGTAAATACAACCCACCCTTTTAACAACAATGTAAAATAAGCCAGAACAGGACAACTTCGAAACCATGAATATTTTCAACTTGCATCAGACATCTTTCTTAAAAGAGTTCCGCCCTACCAACCTTGTATAACAGTTGGCCTTTTTGTAGAACAGTCCTTGGTTCCAAACTCAGCTTGGGCCTAGCCATGATATAATGGCTTCTTCCTCCTAGGATGGTGAACCTCATTCTACTTCTGGGGAACACAGTTAAAATGGGAGAGGGGGGAAGGACCTCAGTAGAAGGGTCAATGATGCAAAACAGGTAGACAGGGCTATGATGATTGTACAGCTTTATGAATCTTGTATTCAAGTTTTGTTGTTGTTCTTCAGTCACTGTTTCATGACTCTATGGACCATAGCATGCCAGCCCCCCGTCTTCCATGGTGCCCTGGAGTTCACCCAAATTTTTGTTCATTGCATCAATGACACCATCTAACCATCTCATTCTCTTCCTCCCCCTTCTCCTTTTGCCTTCCATCTTTCCCAACATCAGGGTCTCTTTCAACGAGCCCTCTCTTCTTATTAGGTGGGCAAATTATTTAAGCTTCAGCTTCGGGATCTGTCCTTCCAAAGAGGGTTGATTTCCTTCGAGATTGACTGATTGGATCATCTGGGGAATTGTGCTAAAAAACATAGGTAATCCGTCACAGAAGCAGAATGGGTAGTAAAGAGTTGTTTTTTTCCCCCTGGTTCTATAACTGAATCATAAAAATTTAAAAGCATCTATATGGAGAACTAGCTTACAAAATCAGAACTTGCCATTTCTCGGTATAATTGACTTAGGCAGATAATTTTCCGGCAGAAATGTCATCTCAGATTTTCTTTTTGATCTTCATTAGGATGGGACAATGCAGAACTTATCTTCAGCCCTGTGGTTAGGTACAACGCAGCAATGATTTTACGTGGCTGGTCTTGCTCATCACAGAAGGCCAGCAAGTCAATAATTAGCCGTGAGCTTAAAACAACTCCCCAAATCCTTGTGATTGTAGACCACATATTGCAGTTACTATTGAAAAGCTGAACCATGTTGCTTCGGTTTGTTCTCGGATCTCAACTATCGCTCCGGAGCAAACAAAAAGTAAACTACATTTGTTGTAGCCCATAAAACAGACACGCAAACATTTCCAAACCTTGAGCAGTAAGCATTTCAGGTTTTGGTCAAAGTGAGTCTGCTTTGCCAGAAGTTTATTAGAAAGCATGGTAAAACCACTAGTGGACTCTTATGAACGACCACGTACATTGTAAACAACCATATTTGGGTTAGACACACAAATTTTAAATAGAGGGTATGGAATTTTAAAGGAAGTGATCAAGTAAATAATTATGTACCTGGAGAACCAAATAAGAGAGCCATAATCAGCAGTTGCAGAAAATTCACAACACTTAGCCAAAATACCCTAAACCTATCTCTTGCCATTCTTACAGAAGATGAGAGACAAAAATCAGTTCATCCCATAACTATATATATAAGGATGCAATTTTTTCAAACTGCTGCTGTGATCAGATCTCAAATCACATGTTTCCAAGTTCTCCAAGGGCCTGGAGAGATTACAGCAACAAAAGTAGAGGTTGCATCACTTAAATCAGGGGTCCTCAACCTTGGCAACTTTAAGACTTTTGGACGTCAACTCCCAGAATTCCTCCACAAGTCTTAAAGTTGCCACCCCTGACTTAAATAATTTCTGACGGAAAAGATCTTTTCTGGAAAGAAAGAAAAAAGGAGAAGAAAACTCTTTGAGAGATGTTGAAGCAAAGAGCTAGGCCCAAGTTTTTCCAAGCATTTCAATCTATGGCAAAGTTCGGAGATAAAGCAATGGAGAGGAAGCATCACATGAGGTTTCTGCCTCAGGCTGATCCTGAAGCTGTTTATAGTCCTCAGTTGAGGTTATTCCAAGAAATTGGGTAAAACCTGTTCCACAAGCCTCCCCGTCTCAGTGGCCTAATTTTGATCATGGCTTCAAACCGAAACCTTGGCGTCTTCCTCAGAGAAAAGGGCTGTTTCTTGAACTCAGTGCTGGAACTGTTGGAAACGGTCTCCTGTTAGTAAGAAACGCCAAAGGAAAGGCGATAATGTCGACAACAAGCTGACATGACCAGTATGAACCAGCTGAACAAATAAAAACACACAAATCCTGAGCTGTGTTCGTTTATTTGGTTTCCACGGATGCCTTCCGAAAAATTGATTTAGTTTTAAATTCTTTCTGATCCAGCCTAAGGTTTTTACAAATATAGTTATTTTATAAGCACAAAGTACGGTGAATTTGAAAGAAAGATGGTGGATTTATGGACTACTTTAAGCCATGATTAGATCTGTTTGGTTCTGCCTTGGCAGAGTGTACGTAACCAGCCCATTCTGTTTGTTTGTTTGTTTGTTTATTTAGATTTGTATTCTGGTCTTTAAACCGTCATTTCAGACTTGGGAATAAAGCTAAAACAGATGGGATGAAAATTAATATTGGGCAGCACACGTTTTGAGGGGTCCTCGGTGCTCTCTGAGCTTCATTGTTTTCTTGCAGACGTTTCATTACCCAGACTAGGTAACAGCATCAGTGCTAGTAAGGAGTGTGGTTTTCTATCAATTTATATTCTAGTGTCTTTCCCTGACAGTGTTTTTGGGGGTGGTCTTAGGAATTCTTTGGTTGAGCTGTTTGCTGTTGGCTTCTTTGGCAGTTTCTTGGCTGGGTATTGTTTACTTGATTATTGGTCTGGTGGTAATTTGAGAGTTTTTGTTTTTTTCCACCTGAGGGCTTCTACAACTGTTAATCCACATTCCAATATCCATAGAAAACACAATCTTGCAAAAGGCAACTGTAACTACAGGCTTTCTGCATGGAATATGGAGAGGAGAGGTGAGGCAAATTATTCATATATAATCCCCCACTGATTAAGATTAAAACTAAATAAACTCAGCGCATTGAGCGCCCATAATTACTAGGCTAGTAACTAACCTGCATGAAGATGTTTTATAGATTTAGCCAACTCTGGGCTGAATTGGAAGAAAATAGAACAGTGTGATTGGAAACCCAAGGAATTTGGGTTTCATAAAAACATAAACTGTACATACAAACAAGGTCCCAGTGTACATACAAACAGCACAGTGATAAATCATAAATCACGAGATATAATAATTCACCACGTACAAACAACAAAGTAATAATTCACGATACTAATAGGAACGATGAGAAGGATAATAACAAAACTGATCATAGCAAAATTCAAATGGTTTGACAAATAACTAAAACAGTTAAAAGAAACAGAAATGCAATTAAAAAAAACTTTTCCTGAAAATTCAACAGTTGACACCTTCAGTCATATCCAAAGCCGAATCTAAATCTTGATCCCAGATGAAGATCAGCCTAGTCCAGACACTCATATCCACAGCCAAGTATTTTGTCTCCAGTATTCAGTTCAGTGCCTTTAACATAAACATAAAGACCAGGATTGTGATAGTAAATAACACTAGTGTGTAAGTCAGCCACTCACAAACAAGTGCCATTAAGTAGTGTAGGATTTCCACACCCAAACCTGCCATCTAGTGGGAGAAAAATTCTATTCTTTTTTTTTTAAAGGCACACTACTCAACTCATCCCTAAAGATCTCTCTCCATCTTGTGGTCATTGAAGGTATACAACCTTTCTCAATTGTCATTCCCGGGTAGCCCATATGCCCAACAGCCTCCAACATGGACAGATTTCACAACCCAGCAAAGCTCTTGAAGAATATTCCGACTAATAATCAAACAATCATGCTGCTTATAAAGCAGTAAGTCAAGAGCTAGTTTTCCTTGGGTTGAAACAAAATTCAGCAACAGCAATTCATCAGCCTGAGAATGAACAACAATAGAACAGAATACTTTTATTGGCCAAGTGTGATTGGACACACACAAGGAATTTGTCTCCGGTGCATAAGCACTCAGCGTACATACCAACAACAAAGTATGTAATCGTAACAATGGAGAAGGTAGAAGAAAAGATGAGAAGGACAATGGTAATACAACCATCCTGTAAGGGTAAATATCTCAGACATAAGACAGTGCTGTGTAGCAGAGTGATGGCACAAGGGGGAAAAAACTGTCTCTGTGTGTAGTTGTTTTGGCATGCAATGCTCTAAAGTGCCGTTCCCAAGAGGACAAGTTGAAACAGTTTATGTCCAGGATGTGAGGGTGTGTGTGTAGATATTTCCTCAGCCTTCTTTCTGACCCATGCAGTATACAGGTCTTTGATGGACCTATATATGTCACAGGTCCTACTTGAGGACCTGTCTATAGGTCCTCAAGTAAACAATGTGGGATTCAGTGTCCGATCGAGGATCATTGCAAATAAATACATGCCACCACAGGAGAGGTCTATCTTCAAGGTGTTCCAGAAAGCAAATACCTTTCTCCAGTAGCTTTATATAGCCAATCCAAGGCCCCTACTCTCTACCCACCATGCACAACCAGTGGTGGGATTCAAATATGTGAAAACCCGGTTCTCTGTTTGGATGCCGCTTCCGGAAGTCCATTCTGGGCCTGGACAACAAAAAAATTAGTTACCGGTTCTGCCGAAGTGGTGCGAACCGGCTGAATCCCACCGCTGTGCACAACTGGTTTTCTAAGATCAGATTCACCTTTTGCCTTCCTTCAAAGAAGTCTCTAAAGCTTGGTTCTTCAGCACCTGAATTGAGAGGTATACAAGTTTAGTCCTGTTCTGCACACATGTCAGAAAGGGCCACAGGCAAGCTAGGATGTAGTTTTCCTGGAGCAGGGCAATAAGATGATGACAGAATCAGAGAAGACGACCAGAATATTTGCTTGAAAACTGGCACGTCACCCATCATGGTCGTCCCCTTTGACATATGTGTCATCGGTTCGCCATCGCTGGACTAGATCTTATTGAAAGGTTTTTTTTACCAGTCTTGAGATAATACTCCTATTATTCATCTGTCCATATCTTTCATCACAGCAATTCTTAGATTGGTTAATGCATATGTTGGTTGAAGAGATGCAAGAAATTGGATGTGTACTTTCTCTTTCTATGGATATACGTCTAACTTCCACATACCTTCTTTGTTCACAATTTTTAAGGATTGCTGAAATTGTTACATATATCCCTTACATGGTGTAAGTCAACATCT
>NW_015387573.1:398554-435370 GCF_001527695.2 Protobothrops mucrosquamatus
CCTTCCTTCTTCCTTCTACTTCCTCTCTTCCTTCTCTATCTTTTCCTTCCTTCCTTCCTCCTCCTTCCTCTCTTCCTTCTCTCTTTTCCTTCCTTCCTTCCTTCCTTCCTTCCTTCCTTCCTTCCTTCCTTCCTTCCTTCCCCCCATCCCTTCCTTGTGAATTGAATGCCAATTCTCAATAAATTGTACTAATATGTGCCATATAAACCGCACCCTTAAATATCAGCTGTAAGGAGTAGGGGAGAAAGTAGTCATCAGCCTCTGTCCATGCCCATGGACTTCTTAAATATTCTCAGATGGCCAATTAATGAGGGGCCAGAAGGCAGGACGAGCCATGGCCCTTGAAGCAATTTACTGGGGATTTTCTGATTGACAGAATGCACCAAGAACCACCTTTCTACTTACACAAGCACCGAAGGTGGCTCACCAGTTTAAAAGCAAAAACACCAAGTTTAAAATATTTAAATGACAATTGCAGTCAATGAACGATTAAAAGCTTGATAGGAGAGTTATCTTGCTAAATTCTCTTATTAAAAAGGTAGTGTGGCATATAACAGCAGCCCAATGAGTATACTTTGCCCTGGAGCTAAGGGATCAACACTAGCTTGTTTGCTATCAGTTCACCCACTACTTTCTGGGGGATAACTTGAGAGATCGTCTGGTTGAAGGGATTATGTGTCCAACTTCACTGTGCTGTTGCTGGCCAAGGAAGGAGATCTTATTATTGAAAAGTTTTATAAAAGTTACAATATAAACCCCAAAACCAACCCCCCCTAAACCCCTTCCCCACTTCCCAGAGCTGAATACAGGGTTACAAATATAATAATCATAATCTAACTAACATTAACCAACTAGGAAGGAGATCTTGATGGACAATTCTCTTGGTAGCCGTAAAATATTTTGTGCTGCATCTGTACGCTACATATCAATTTCTTTCCATGCAGGATCCATGATTTGGCTAGATACTTCGAACATCACCTACAGCAAGTGGTCCCAAGATCCGCCCTCGGTCTTTGCATCGTCCTGTGGCTATATCCTGAAGAATGCTAACTACCAGTGGGGAGTAACTGAGAACTGCAGCCAGGAGTTCGACTTTATTTGTGAATTTGGTAAGAAACTAAACCCACACCCATGCCCTTAAAATACATAGATATAACCGCCTAGACCAGTGTTTCTCAACTCTGGTCAACATAAAGATGGGTGGACTTCAACTCCCAGAATTCCCCCAGCTTAGCTGGCTGGGGAATTCTGAGAGCTGAAGTCCACCGGCATGGTTGAGAAAACTGCCAAGTTAACAAGATTGAGAAACGCTGACCTGGATTATATTGGCCTACTTTTGATTTCTAAGTTTTAGGTTTTATTTCTTTTGATTTCTAAGTTTTAGAAAAGGGAGCAAAAAGGCAAGTGAGAAGCTGCTGATTTTTGCCTACGTCAATGGCCAATGCCAGCCTGAGAACATTCAATCACAGACCCCCTCCCCATGTTACTCCATTTTAATGTATAATGGTACTCATATCAAGCTTCTAACACCCCTCATTAGGCAACAGGGTGGATGTTAGGTAAAACTCCGGGCAGACAAAGATTCCAAAACCATGCAAATCTGTCACTAGATTTGCATTTGCAACCTACAGAACCTGCATTTTGCCAATGGCACATTCATTTGCAACTGAATACTAGTTATATTGTGTAGGTTATTAGAGGGTCGTATTGTTCGTATTTCGTTTTACAGCAGCGGTCCCCAGTTTCGTACAAGACAATTTTTCCATGTGTCGGGGTGGAGTGGAGGAATGGTGTCAGTTTTGCTCACTTGCCCACCGCTCACCTCCAGCTAGCAGGCCACGGACAAGTACCAGTCTGTGGCCCGGGGGTTGGGGACCCCCTGTTTTATAGTGCTTCATTTTATTGTTTCTATTTTGGTTTCCTTGATGGACCTCTGGTTTGTAATAAAGTTAATCATTCATTCAACACTGCAACAGCTTCAGCCTTTCACATGTGGCCTCCTTTACCAACATCCACGCTTGTTAAGGCTATGCTGGGTTGCTGGGAATGGGGGTTCACAACATTTTTGGCCTTGATCTTTTATTAGCCACGAGCTGTGGGAATCTGTGCCACCAAACAGCACAAAACTGATGCAGACTTGGTGTCTTCTAGCTCCTCAGTGGCCCCATCTATCGCTCCCTATTGGAGCAGTTAAGGAAAGCTTTCCCAGATTATCTCACCAGATGTTCTGGAATTCAGCTCCCATAATTCCCAGGTAATTTGTCTTTGGCTGTCTTTGAAAATTCACCTCTTCAAGTCCAACCTGTCTGGAGAGCACCTCGTTAGAGAAGCTGAATGAAGAAGACAAAAGACGCTTTGAAGGAAGCTTTCATTGTTCCTTACTGTCCAGAATCAGGCCACAGCATTGCTTGCGACAACTCCAATGCCACCGTGCAGTGTGGATCAGGAGAAGTCATCCAGATCGGAGAGAGTTTCTATGGGCGGAAAACTCCTCACTACTGTGTCCTTGAGACGCCCTTGCAGTTTGATGACGAAGAAGAGTGCAGTTGGATTAGTGTGAAAGACGAAGTTGCAGGTAAGCCTCAAAAACCATATTGCAAATATTGCAAAGTCCATCCTACGTGGCCCTCCTACTTTGAGAGCCTCAAAAGGCAATAGTACAGACTACCTTGAGTCAAGTTTGACTTACGGTGACCACGTGAACATGTCCGTGTAGTTTTGTTGACAGCAATAGGGAAATTCCTTCATCTTCAGCCTGGATGTTTTTTGCAGCTGCCTGGTTTAGCCTACAGCCCAAGCGTTTCCTAATGGCCTCTCGCCATATCCAGATGCTAACAAATCCAATTCTGCTTAGCTTCCTGGATAGAGCCTCAAGGGGCAATCCAGACAGAAATCACAACCAGATGGGCTACTTCTACTTTGTTATAAAGCTATATGGACAGAATTTTGCAAGTCTGAAAGCACAATTCTGTCCCGTTCCCACCCCCACCCCCACATTTCCTTTACAGCCCAAGAAACTAGAGAGGGTCCCTTCTAAGTCTCTTGCCTTGCCCACTATTCAGCTGCAGATTATACTATCTCCCATCTGACTTTTCCCTTGATAGTGGCTGTTGGGCCAGTCTCCCATGGCCTTTCACACTTACCAATAGAGCTATCTATCTATCTATCTATCTATCTATCTATCTATCTATCTATCTATCTATCTATCTATCTATCTATCTATCTATCTATCTATCTATCTATCTATCTATCTATCTATCTATCTATCTATCTATCTATCTATCTATCTACCTACCTACCTACCTACCTACCTATCCATCCAATCATTTACCTATTCATCCATCTATCTACAAAAATGAGGAACTGAAATCAACTGAAACCATAACTCAAGCGGTCATTTTAATCTCGCAGGGCAATGTCACGGGCTCCAAGCATGCCAAGTTGCAGCGGATGGAACCTTTTTCGGAGAGCCTTGCCCAGGTTTGGGAAGCTACCTCTCTGTCCAATACCACTGCATGGAAGGTAAGCAGTCACCGTTTCTACACACAGTCCAGGGAGGCCAAGATTGCTTAGTGACATCTGTGTAGAAACCCTGTTTTAAAATTGCCAACCAGCAGTCTGTTTTTTTTCCCAAGCAATAACAATGTGGTGTCTTGAAATTCAGAGATTTGTCAGCTTGCTGCCAGCCTATAATAGTTTGCAGAATCATTTAAATTCTTGCAAATACTGCATTCCTAGCTGGGGATTGTTTTTAATGGTGAAGAAGTTGGATTTTATTTTATTTTTCAAAATCACCTTAATTAGACTCCGGAGCTACAACCAAACCAATCACTTTACCATAATCTCTGCAGCCCTTGTGGCAAAATGGGTGACAAACACATTTAATAAAACAAACAAATAAACCAATCTAGTTCTTCTCTGACCTTGATTCTGAGCTGGAAATAATTCCAGGTAGTTAGCTGAAAATGTTAATTGTGCATTTTGCAGTGTAGGATTTATATTTTATTTCTGCCTGATCTGTGATCATAAGTAAACAAACACTGAGTTAGATGAGAACATCTTTATAGAATACTCATATTATTGGAATCTGTACCCAAAAACTTTAGAATTACAATACATCCGTATTAAAATTAATCATTTTGCTGATATAATTTTCTATTTAAGATTATATTATAGTTTTCCTGTTTGGCTCCCCAGCTTGGTCTTAACACCGAGGACTCTTCTGTAAAGATGCTGGAGCTTCAGTACGAGAATTGTATTGTGTTGATGATGTTAGCTTTTGTTTCCCAGGTTCCATACTCATGATTGAAATGGTTGTCATTTTTATAGAGGATACTTGATCTGTTTGTGAAATAAAGATTTGAGAAGGCTCTGAGTTGTCCTTGGATGAAAAAAGGGGATTGAATTCTCTCTACTCTTTTACAGGCTTGAGCTTGGCGGTGAAAGAGACCATGTTTGTGTTGGAAAATGTCACCATCTCCTTGAAATGGCTGCTGTCACCATACTCTGGAAACCTCTCCTGCATAATTAGCACTGGAGATGGCAACACGGTGGACCCCTACTACCCGTCAAGGTCAGAGGAAGCTTGGGGAGAAAAGGAGGAAGAGACTTTCAAGGGACTGTAGTTGCATCTAAGAGTCAGTGAGATTAAAGATCAGGTTTTGCCAAACTGTCAATCTTTGGATGTGTTTAGACAACCATCCCCATCTTCCCCACCAATGCACCACCATGAGCCATGTAGAAAAGGACAGAGCTTTGATTACATGGTCGCAGCCACTGTCTTAACCTTTTTGACCCCTACCTCATCCCTAAATGTAATGTCCCCTAAGAAGGGATGCTTGGCCAAGTTGGACCTAGAACCAACATCTTCCCGTTTTCAATGCCTTGCTGTAGATCTGATGATCTTGGGATGGAATTGTAGTAGGGAGGTGGCTTCAGAAGAGGGATGGGTGAATTCCAGAGGACCAAGAGGCAATCCAGTCTGGATGTTACGTGTGAGAGAAAGAAAATAAAGACAGCCTGTCTCTAATAGTTCCCAGATTTATATTGTAGATGCAAATAGGAGAGTCCTCAGTCTGCCAAGATTTTGTTTACGGGTGTGAATCAATAAAGATCTCAAGTCGGAAGCACTACCAAGTGTTATTCTCGGTTTTGGACTTGACAGATCTGTTGATAATTTGCCCTAGTTTGTGTTTACAGCTTGCATAGCAATGTGACCCACTGCTATACAGTGCCAGGAGAATTCACCGTTTTTGTGGAATGCACGACCAGTGAGTGGCACGTGACTGCTCAAAAACTCATCACTGTTCGAGATAAAATGGATAAGGTCACGGTGACCGGGTGCTTCAGCAAATATGAAGTGGGGAACAGCTCTTATTGCAGGACCCTTTATGAGGAAACCTTATGGATTCAAGTAGAACTTGATGGAGGTTAGTGTACTTTCTCTCTTCCGGTAGCCGTTCAAACAATATACCTTCCCTGCGCATAAAGTGGACCTTTGCTAATCTGAACTATTCCTTAAAGCATCCAGATCTTTTCTATAAACAAAGCCATCCTGAAAGAAAAGTGTATAATTCTGAAATCAGGGCCAACTCTACCAATAGGGAAAATTGGACAGATTGTCTCCAGCAACACATTCTTAAAGCAGGAGAATAAATTGCTAACTAAGCTTGTTCATAGACCGGAAGGAGGAATAGCCATTTTGGAGTTTTGGCCACTGGCAACAACCTTTCTTATTAAGATTTTTTTTTAAAAGCTCTCATGACAAATATAAAAGGTGTGTGTATATGTGTATGTATCAGCTTTCTGCAGGAAGGTAGGCAAATAGGTAATTAAAAAGGAAAAAATAAAAGAGAGAAAAGGCTTACATAATGATGACTAGAATGCTTACTTAGCTTTCATTAGCAAGGTGGTTGGTGGGTGCCAGAAACACAGAAAAGATGTGGCTGCCTTAAAGAGTTACAAGCAGGGGCTACATTTGCATCCTGCACATTTCAAAGTGCCTTTTGGAATCAGAACTTAATGGCTACTTGATTGATTGTGTGCCGTCAAATCGTTTTCAATTCTTAGCAACTGCATAGATCAATTTTAACTATGATGATCTGTCCCTAACTTGATCTTTCAGGTCTTCCAATTGTGCACTCATTGTCACTGGAATTGAATCTGTCTACCTTGAGACCCTATTGTCAGGTTTACAACTGAAACATACAGCATAACAAAAGGGGAAAAGGGGGATGGGAGGGGGGAAATAAACCGTACATTCATTGAAAAAGGTTGCATTCTCTAAGGGATGTTAGAATCACTATCTTATGTAGCAAAGCTGTTTTTCTAAAACAGTGGCCTCTAGGTATGTTGCAATTCTCTTTATCTTCAGCCAGCACGGCTACTGCCTGTCCTTCATCCAAGTGCATTTGTTTATTTAGTGTATGTTGCATAGTATTTGTCTATGTGTATAACAAATCCTGGATAAATAGGCTCAATAAACAAATACATTTGTAATAATGAAGGCATATAGACTTTGTTATAACTGATACCACTTTTAAGCCATTCTGGAATTTTTGTTTTGCAGGGACTGGAGTAACCTACACTATATTGAGTGATAACAAGACTGTGTTGGAGACCAGCACAAAAATAGGAACTGCCCCTCATAATCTAACCTTGGACGGGGTGCCTCAACGGCTGATGGGCCCTGGAGTACATTCCCTTGAAATAGTTGCCACCAGCAACACCACAGATTCAGAGGTCAAAGAAGCCCTGAATGTTCATTTAGTGGAGCCGATTTCTGGTCTCCAAGCTATGTTAACCTCCGACTCCTTGGAATTAGGAGAAGACCTGGAAATCAAAGTCTCTGTACGTCGTGGTGCCCCTGAAAAAGTGAGATTTGAAGTGACCGGGATGAATGAAACATTTTCCCACCTGAAGGATTTCGTTGAAGGAAAGTCTGAAATTTATACAATCCCAATGAATTCTGAAGGTATGGCAATGCCAAGATTCTAATTATATCTAGCTGGTTTATATGCTATCTTTCACCCAAATCTTTCTCCAAGGCACCAAACACACTTCTCCCAGTTTTTCTCTCTGAAAGTTGGGTCTAGCACAGTCAGTGAGGGGATTTCACAAATGAAGGCCAACTATTGTGATTCCGTGCCAGCCTGTGATCCCGGTAGTTGAGTATGGGGAAATCAGAGGAGGAGGAGGGGCCTGGAGAGCCATCAGAGTGGGAGAGAGGCTCTGATGAACTGCAGGACTTACAAACTAATGAAGAGGCTGGTCCTTCCACTCGTGACCAAGCTAAGAGCCAGCTGTGCTGGGAAGCTGAGTCAGACTCGGAGGAAGCAAAGTAGGACAGAGGGAAGCAATGGGGCGACTCCAGGGGAAGAGGAGAAAGCAGTGAGAAGCCACCCCTTGGGGCTGCGTAACAAAAAGGGAATGTGTGGGCAGGGCAAAAGGCAAGTGGACTTTGTTTTTCCTTGAAGACGTTTCACTTCTGATATTTCCAGTGAAATATCTTCAAGGAAAACCAAAGTAAGTCCAGTTGCCTTTTGAACAAGCACTTGTGAGACCTCAGATGGAACTGTAAAGAAGAAGCAGAAAATATCAGAAATGCAGTAAGGACAGGAGAAAAAGGGTAGCTTGCTGAGAGTGGAGAGTAAAGATTGCCCAAAACATGCAATCTGCTTGGTTGCCAAGTTCATTCATCTGAGTTCTTCCAAGCCATACCATAATCTCAAGCTTTTTCAGTCAGATTAAACTTTTCATTCATCAGACTGAACTTCCCTTGACATGATCTCTGCCATTCATCCTCTCTAGATCTCTGAAACACTAAGACCTTCTACTCAGTCAAGATCACCGTTAAACATTCAAGATTCGTTTTTAATTGTGAATCTGTTTCATTGTGTTTTTTTTGTTTTTTGTTTTGGTATGTGCTCTTCTCAGGTACTTTTCTGGTCAAAGTGTTTGTGATGAACGCCTTCTCAAACATGAGTGTTGATGTTGGAAGTGTCACAGTGTCTAACAGTTCTCATAAAAAAGGTAACCATGGGACCTTGATTGTGTGATGCGGGAACTGGATAGGATAAAACTCACGAATAAAGGCAAACATTATCCTGCAACATGTCCCAGGATAATGTTGCAGGATCAAATCTGGGTCGGTCACTAGGACCAGAGGCTTGGGCTTCCATGTTTTTGGTGCTGGAGCCCATCCTCAGGAAACTTCTCTCTACTAGAATGTTACACATTACAACAGAGGTCCCCAACCTTTTGGGCACCAGGGACCGGTTCCGTGGAGAGAGGTTTTTCTGCGGACCAGAGGTGGTGTGGTTTTGTGTGCTGTCTGCATCCCACGGATGGGGCTTTGCTTGTTTGTGCGGACCGGTTGCTGGCATGTCACGGCCCGGTACTGGTCCATGGACCGGGGGTTGGGGACTCCTACATTACAGATTCCGGTAGAGAAATGTCAGAAGGCTAAACCTCTGGTCTCAGTGACCCACCCAGATGGGATCCTAGGATAAACTGTTTAACAAAGCAATGCCAACTTTCAGGATCAACTTGAGTGGGTAGATTGCATTTATACTGTATATACTGTTCTGTGCTCCCAAGACTAGTGACAAAAAATGTACAGGGCAGAAGAAGTCCAGATTTAGCAACTGCAAAACTTTCTAATTGAAATCTCTCTTCCTTTTTAACTTATCCAAAGCCAGTCTTTTTAGAAACCATTTTTAGTCATCTTTCATATTTAAAAAAAGTCTGAGTTGACCAGAGGAGAAACTTCCATGCTTTACAGAGAGAAATTCAAGCCTATCTGGACTAGTGACATTTAAATCTTCTACTGTTTTCTTGGCACTAAACAGATCCTCTGATGAATGAAGAACAATCCAGCACAAATGGGAAAAGAAGACCTGTGAGTATTGGAAAAATGTGGGAGAAAACAAAGTGCATAAAATAGTGCATAGAGGGAATAGACAGCTGAGAGATTTGTCTTAGCAATGTTTCACTGATGCAGGGATATATTTGTGCCTAATCCTTCACATTTCCATTGCTTCAGGATGACAAGGGGAAAAATAGGATATACATTTCACCCAGCCGCCATGCTGGTGTCTTTGCGACACTTATCTTGGGTTGGCCTGAGACACACAGCAACAATTCACTCTACACTTGGTCTTGTGGTAAGTGTATGTGTCTCAGTGGGCTTCCTTGCCTCATTTCTCAGGCAAGATTCCGTTAAGGTAGCTTCACAAAAAAATAGAATTAGCTCGGCTGATTGTGTTTCCTGCTGATCTACCTGTGAAGACAGACATCAGTCTTGCCAGTTTGAATGTACAAATTTCACACCATCTCTTTTACAAGCCTGAGAACTCAGGGAGAGCCTTTCTGACCCTCTTCCTCCGCCCATTATGCAGCTGTAGGCTACAGCCTCTCTTATCTAACCATTACCCTGAATCTCTTCCCTCCTTCCTCACCCAGATCCGAGTTGCGCAGTCTCTTAATCCCGGTCTCCTTCTGAAACAGCTTTGTGTTGTCAAAAGCCTCCCCCTCTGCTTCTACAGGTGCACATTCCATCGCAATTGCGTTGGGCAAATTCTATCTTTTGCAAACACAGAATAAATGAAGGCAAATAAAGGTGCCCAAGATAATGTTTCAGGATCCAATCTGGTCCCAGTGAGCGACTCAGATTGAATTCTGCAACAGAACAAATGACTTCAACTCTGAGACAATGAAGGACCATCACATTTATCCTGGTTCTGAGGTAGATGAGGATGTGCAAATAATTGGGATGAAAAACTGCCTTTGCAGGGTTCTGCTGGCCTCAGTGGGACGAATGTGTGCAGCAACAATCTATCGACACTGTACAAAGAGAGATCCGGATACCCCCCAACTGCCTGCCTCCTCCCAGCTCTGCAGTGACAGTGAAAGTTGCGGTGAAAACCCCAGAGAAAGAGGAGAAGCAGGATGAACAGTGTTTGTACATCACAGCAAAACAAGATTTGAGCCTGAGGATCAGGTGTGGCAACCTTGCATGATTGTTCTTTAACATGGATGGGGAGAAACCTCTTTAGAAAGCTAAGCCATGCGATTATATAAGAATGGGACACCTTTCTAGCCCCCCCCCCCAATTAATGTTGTGCATGCAGGCCCTGATATTCATGGATTATAGTGCCTCCATCTGGCTTCATAAATCTCACTAATGCACAGTATTTGTTCATTGTTCTGCTGGACAAGACCTACATTAAATGTTGCATTGAAACACACAATCTGGTATTGAGCAAACTTTATTGTCCCATTATTTTATTTTATTTATTTTATTTATTGTATCATTGTATTATTATTATTATTATTTTATTTTAATTTTATTTTTTTCATTCATTCAATCAATCAATCAATGAATCAATCAATTTCTATAGCCTCCCAACTCAAGCAGGTGACACTGGATGGCTTGCAACAAATCACGGCTATGAAAAATTATAGATGGGCAAGGTGTCTAAATTAATGCTTGAACTGAGTATGATTTGTGATCGTCAAAATAAACACTGCAGCCCAAATTGGCACAGTGAGTTGAAATGCTTTTGTATTAAGGATGGTGTGAACTTCTCTCTAAAATGACAATATTTATTTATTTAATAAATTTAAATACCACCCATCTCAGGATCAGGTGACTCACCATATTCTCTACTGCTGTGCCTCCAATCAGACTATTAACCCACCAGCTCCGATTTTTTTTTCTTTTATGCTCAAAAACCAAACCATGTTTAGGTTGTGAACTATTCAAAGTTAGTTATACTGAAAAAATGAGTTTGTATGTTGCTAAGAGACAACAGCTATACACTACCTCTTGAAAACACTGCTCATCCTGAGGTTATCCTTGTGCCATTTTGGTAGGAACGGTTAATTTTTATTTTACTAAACGCTTCTTTTTATTTTACTAAATGCCATTTTCTTTGGTTCCTCCTAGCTGTGAGAGGAATTGCAATCCTGCGAATATCAGTGAAGATGTTATACTTAAAGTCTCAATGAGGGAAGGCATAAAGCCTGTATTTTACAAGTGGTATTTAGATCACACCTTCAAAAGAAAGGTAAGACTACGACCACCTCAGAAATTCAATATATTCTTACACACTCTGAAAAAGAATAGTTTGTAGAGAATAATGTTCCCTCTGAGAACAAGCAACATTCAAGAGATATGGATGTATCGGATGATCAAAGTAGGGTTATACAGAACTATACTATGTCACTTTTCAGGGAGCAGATTCCAGATCTCCACTTCTAGCAAATTCATAATGGTGTGCCTATGAGTAGGAAGATAGAACTAACTTATGTTCTACTTAGAACTAAGGAGAAATTTTCTGAGAGTGAGAACAATTAACCAGTGGAATAATTTGCCTACAGAAATTGTAGAAGCTCCATCACTGGAGGTTTTCAAGAAGAGACTGGACAACCATTTGTCTGAAATGGTATAAGGTTTCCTGCTTGAGCAGGGGGTTGGACTAGAAGACCTCCAAGGTCCCTTCCAACACTGTTATTCCATTACTCTGTTATAGTTTTCATCCTTTCTACAAAACTATCAATCTAGTTTTGCAAAATGTTCAGAATCGGGCGGGCTCTTAGCTCCCCCCCTCCCACTTCTCTCAACAGAAATGAGACTTGTGTTCACGGATTTGTGGAATGTTTTTTGAAAACAGCTGCTTCCTGGAATGACATGGATGCATGCAATTTTCTTTTCTTTTTTTTTTAACTCTGTGTTTTTCTTTCTCTTGAGGCTTCATTTTTGTTGGAGTGACCTTGGGGTTCTAATGAAACAAAAAGGCCCCCTCTTTTAGAAACCCAAAGCTATAATTCCCAACCATGCTTGCTATTAAAATATATCCCACGTAAAATACAAAGACTTACTAGAAAGGCACATGAGCCAAACAAGTGCTGATTATGATCTTTCTATAAGGATATTTAAGAAGGAAGAGTTTAATCTCACCATTTGAGGATGAGATGAAGCAAATATTCCTACCTAGTGGACAGAGCACGTTTGGAAGAGATGAGGGCTACAAAAAAAAGAGGACATTTTATAATTCCTGTTTTTCTTCGACTTTCATCAGCCTAATGCGCTTCCTCCAGGATGCAACTTAAATGGTTTCCCACAGAGCTGGCTCACTTTTCTTCAGAACGATACTGAAATTCTTCTCCTGAACAGCTCCTTCTTACAGTCACAAGGCGAAGCCTTTCAGATCAAAGCAACAGGTATTGGCCATTCAGCTTTGGATATTTTTGTTTGAAGTAATTTATTGCCTGATTTAGTGGTTGTTTAAACCGGCAGCTTTTAGTGTTAGGCTGCTAATTGTTATGCCAGTGGTGGGATTCAAATAGGTGAACAACCGGTTCTCTGTGTGGATGCCACTTCCGGAAGTCCGTTCTGGGCCTGGCCAATAAAAAAATTAGCTACCGGTTCTGCCAAAGTGGTGGGGACTGGCTGAATCCCACCACTGTGTTATACCAGTATGCTGTCAACGCCTTGTTTTGGACTTATAAACTCTCCAAGTGTTTACAGGCACTCCTTGACTTACAACCAATTCAGCTGAAATAAGTCATAACATACTAAATCAATAAAATTTCTATACCAGTGATGGCGAACCTTTTAGAAACCGAGTGCCCAAACTGCAACCCAAAACCCAGTTATGCATCGCCTGGGTGCCGGGTGTGTGTGGCCCATTGGGTGGGCGTAGCCCATTGGGTGGGCGTGGTTCCTCTGGTAATGGCAGACTGGGTGGGACTAAAAAGTTTAATCAATCAATTCCAACTTTGCAAGATTTTTTTTCCCGTGAGAAGTTGAAATTGACTGATTGATTGAACCTTTTTTTGTTCGTTTTTGTACACGATGGCGGAGGCCTAAAGCGAAAAGGTTTTATAAAACCCAGCTGAAGGCCTAGGACTGGGGCAACGGCGTGCGTGCCCACAGAGAGGGCTCTGAGTGCCGCCTCTGGCACCTGTTCCATAGGTTCACCACCACTGTTCTATACTGTTCTGACTAATAATACGTAAAAAAAAAAGGTTGAGAAAGGAATTGTAGATGGAATAGTAATAGTAATACCTGTTCTTTAGCAAAGACACGTGTATTTGATTTAAAAAGTGCCAGGGTACATTTTAAGGTCTATTCCTCACAATGTAAATCACAGTAAACCAATTCTTGACCTCTTCTTGTTTCCAAAATATCCAGCTCTGAGTGAGAACAAATATGGAGAAGAAACTTACATTGTCAGCTCGGTACCTCCTCCAGTAGCTCCAGAATGTTCCGTATCGCCTCCTCAAGGATCAGTGCTCACCAGCTTCTCCATCTCCTGCCACACTTCCTGCTTATTGGACCAGTGTCCTCCAGTTTATAGCTCTTCATTCACATATTGCTTCTACCTGGAACCAAGTGAGATTCAGTGATTGGGTTGCTACCCTGAAGGTTCTTCTTTAACTAAAGGGCTGTGATGGAATATAGTCTGGATTCCTAGGAGGGATGGACTGCATTCCAGATGAGCAAAAGACAGCAAAGTTTAAATTATTATTATTATTTTATTATTTATTGAATTTATATACCGCCCTATCTCCCTTACAGGACTCAGGGCGGTGAACAGGCGATAATAAAAACCACGATAAATATACGCAAGTTTCTGTTCTAAAATCAAATTAAATAACAGGCCTGCTCTAAAATACCCCATACAAAACCCCCACTAAAACATAATCAAACTACGCCAGGCCGGCCACACGGAATAGATGGGCCTTCAGGGCTCGGCGAAAAAGGCGCAGGTCCGCAACTGTACGTAGGTCGGGGGGGGGCAGGTCATTCCAGAGGGCAGGAGCTGCCACAGAGAAGGCTCTCCCCCTGGGGGTTGCCAGCCGGCATTGACTGGCCGACGGCACCCTAAGGAGGCCCTCTCTGTGGGAGCGGACTGGTCGAAGGGAGGTGTTTGGTAGGAGGCGGTCTTGCAAATACCTAGGTCCATTGCCACGGAGCGCTTTAAAGGTTGTTACTAACACCTTGAAGCGCACCCGGAAGGCCACAGGCAGCCAGTGCAGCTCGCGCAGGAGAGGTGTTACATGGGAGTATCTAGAGGCCCCCAGGATCCCCCGCGCAGCCGCATTCTGAACTAGCTGGAGCCTCCAGGTGCACCTCAAGGTATAATTTACATGAGAGGAAGAGAGTTAAGACAGCTTCTCCCTAATAGTTCTCAGAGTATATATTTAATGGTGCAAGTAGGCTGCTTTAGTTTGGGAAGATTCCAGCCTATAGGTGAAGAACAATAAAGGAAACTGTTTTGAAGAACCTCAACAGGTCTTTCTTGATTTCTGGATTTTGACCAGGACAGCACTGGTCAAGCCCTTCTACAACTTCTGAATTCTTTCTTATTTCATGTCCCCATGTTTCGGGAGTTGACCATTCATGCTTTTGAATGCCACAAGAACCCCACAACCTTCCTAGATATTGTCTATGGAATTCAAACATTTTAAATAGCCTAATATCCCATGAAAACATTTGATCATGCAAAACTTTATCACTCGCTCAGGAAATCTCATGAGATTTCAGAGGAAAAGGCATGAAACGTGAACACCCTTACAAAAGCTTGAACAAATTCTTGCAGATGCTCTTTTCTTGGATGACTCAATGACATGCTTTTCCATTCATTGAGAATAGCCAATACATTATAATGTAAAGGCAATTTAAGGGTAGATAGGTTGGTTTGTTAGCCCTTCCTTAATTAGTTAATGAAACTTTGTCATTTGATGAGTCCAGTTTTCCATCTGAGTCCACGTCCTTCTTTTTTGTTCTTTTCAGAGTCACTCCTTCACTGTGGACAAGATCCAGTCCTGCCCTTGGTCTACCTTCCATTGGGAGAAGAAGACAATGACTTTGTTGTACAGATTAAAATTTCAGTGACCAATAATTACGGCCATATTGTTTATTCAAATGCCACCGTCAGGGTGAGTGATGATCTTGCTTACATTCACAGCTTTTTGCTTTTGTTTCCATAGACTTTATCATCCAGGACGAAGAGAAATAAATGATTCGAACCAACTTTGAAAACATGTGGATTGACAAAATTCCCATCTGTCAGTTACAAAAGCATTACAACATCCTAGTTCTTGTGAAGAACTCAGTGTGTATGAAACCCAACACCAGCTAAATAATTGGCATCTGTGATTTCCTACTGTTGTGTATATAATTATTTATTAAACCTGTCTGCCACCTGAGCTTCAATGACTCTGGGCATTAGGGATGAAGGACAGATAGACAACTCTGCTTTTTTCCCCTAAACCATTTTGTTTTGCCAGGTTCAACCTGAAGATATAAACAGTGGGAACCAAACTTTTCAGGCTATGATTTTGGAAAAATCAAACAGCATCCTAAAAGGAGAGAATAACAGCATGTCCCTCTTTCAGCTGTATAAGTCAGTGTCTTCCGTTCTTAATCAAGAAACGAAAGAAGCCACCTTTAATTCATCTCTGCAGACAAATACACGGAAAGAGGTCAGTTTTTTGACCTTCTCTTTCAAAACCAGTTGCTCCAGTGATTGAATTCAGAACCAAGATTCTAGAAGCAATATCTGTACAGTTCGGTTATGGAAACCAACTTTATGGTCCTAATAGATTATTATCATACTGGGGAGACCATGGAGTAAACTTGAAATATCATATACCCATCCAGCTGTTGTTAAAAAGTAGAAGGAGGCAATGAGATGATTATAAACAAATCGGTTGCTAAACATGATGGAACCTTTAACATATCTAGGCGGCCCATTAGAAACCCGGTGACCACATTCACACAAAAATTCACACCTTTCTTAAAACAATGCACAAAACCCATGACATTGCTAAGCATCGTTTTGTCAAGAAATATATTAAGACAAATGTAAACAGAAAGATAACCCTCATGAACATGTCTACATTGGGAAAACTATGTTCCAAAAGATAATATTCAGAGAAATATACAAGGCTATACATGTGTATCTATTCTAGCCGTTTTAGCGTAGAGGTTAAAAACCAAAGAAACATTACAATCTTATGCAAAAATGGCCCAGAGACAACACTGGGAAAATAAGAGAGAAATCAAATGAGATAAATTTCACTCTTTTAACTAGAATCAACATGAAGAAATATCAGGAAAGAAATCTAGGCAAGGTACTTGGAGAAGTGACCTAATAGTAAAAATTGTTAGAATAGAACTGATGACTTTGTTGGGAAGAGAATTTCCTTGTGGAGGTGTTAAAAAAAAAAGAATTTAAGTAGCCACCAGTTGTTGTAAAATCCTTGCTGTAAGTTGTGCTTCAATTGTTCTGGGATGTTGAGACCCTAAAAAGAGTACAGAGAAGAGCAACAAAGATGATGAGTCTTGAGTCTAAACCAGTGGTTCTCAACCTGTGGGTCGGGACCCCATTTGGGGTCGATCGACCATTTCACGGGGGTCGCCAAGCAAGGCTGTCTGCCATTTTTTTTGTCCGCCATTTTTTTCCCCCTTTTCCGGCGGGTGCCTTACCTCCCTTGGGCTGGGCCAACTGGTGGTCGGCCTGCTCCGTCTCTGCCGCTTGCCAGCTATGCCTCGGCTGGCGCAGGGGGCAGAACCACGCATGCATGGCGCTCCCGGGCAAGGAAAGTCCTCGACTTACGACCGGTTGGGTAGTCCTTGACTTACGACCGGTTTAGTCCTCGGCTTACGACCGGTTTAGTCCTCGACTTACGACCGGTTGGGGTCGCGGCATTAAAAAGGTTGAGAACCACTGGTCTAAACTATACGATGAACAATTGAGGGAAGTAGGTATGTCTAATCTAACAAAGAGAAGGACTAGGGGTGATATGATAGCAGTACTTCCAGTACTTAAGGGGCTGTCACAGAGAATAAGGGGTCCACTTATTCTCCAAAGCATCTGAAGGCAGGACAAGAAGCAATGGGTGGAAGATCATTCAAGAAAGACCCAACCTAGAAATAAGGAGAAATTTCCTGATGGCGAGAACAATTAATCAGTGGAATGTTATTCTACGTCCTTACTCTTATGGTCTCTCCTTGTCTCTCAAGCTTAGAGAGCTAATGCTGACAACCCTTTCAGGAGTCAACGTCACATCGATGCAGACAGCCCTCAAAATGTCAGAAGTCCTCAAAGAAATCACTTACAGGAGCGAAGAGCTCTCGTCTTCTGCCCAGGTGAGCAGGCAGCCCAGAAGGCACTTCCTGAACTCTGGATAAAGCAACCCAGACTGTAACTAGGATGCCAGAAGCTACGTAAATGTGGGTCATTTCAAAAATGATTCCACAGCCTGCAAAAGGGGGAAAAATTAAAAAGAGGGGGACAAAGTAGGAATGGACAGGAACCATTTCATTTTTTCTTTCTTTTAGAATTTAGAGTAAAGCTTTAATCATCAACACAGCAGGATTGGACAATAATAGCCAGGCAGAAATTGCCTGGAAAAAAGAAATGGACGGGTTTTTTCCTGATGTTTACCTCTGGCTCGGAGAGAAGGGTGGTGGGATGCCTAAGGACCCTGTCAGGCACAAGAAATAAGGAGCCAATAAGGAATCTGAACTATTCATGAGGGTCCTTGGTGCCCTCTGAGCTTGGTTGTTTTCTTGAAGAGGTTTCATTACCCAGGCTAGGTAGTATCAGTGCTATGAGGACCCTCATTTCAACTTTGAGCTACAAATATTCCCCTTAACTGGGAACTATTAACAGTCAAAGCAAATTGGCACCAGATGAGAGTCAACAAAACTCAAGGTGGGCTGGACTTAGATCCCTTCTGGGCGCAAAGGGACTTGAGACTGATGACACGCTTGTCCCCTCCCTCAGGCTCAGCCTATGCACCTCTTCTTCTCTCTAGGTGGAAGCTAGTCATACTCTGAAGAGTGTTAGTGAATCCTTACTAGTGGTGGACACAGAGGATGGAGAAGATGATCTAAAGCGCAAGGAGGCTGCCAGCTACCTTTTCAGCGCCGTAAGCAATGTCCTAGAAGCTACTGTGCAGAATGAAACAGAAGAAGCCTCTGCCCTTGAGATGGCACAGGTGAGGGGTGTGTTGCCTTGCATTTACGTGCCTCTGCAAATCTTGTTGGTACTCTTGTTCACCAGTTAGGAGGACACTCACTTCGACCAACTTCAAGCAGCCATTAGAGTAATTATCCCTGTCCTGGCAGAAATTCAAACCTCTGCTTCTGCACTATGTTCAGAAATTTAGTTTTTCCTCTTCTTTCAGGCTGGCTATTATGGCAACACACAATCAGGGCCACCACTTGTGAGAAAAAGACCGGCTAAAATGCCGAGATTGCGCTTCCGGAACTCACAGGGACCTCTCAAGGCAAAACAGAAGAAATTTAGCTAGCTAGTTATTAGATTCTTTTTTATCCCACCTTTATTGGTAGTTTAAACATAACTCAAAGCGGTGACATTCCCCAGTACAAAAGTCTATAAATCCTCACTCTCCTGGCGACCACAATCAAGTCAACCACTGGATGGGCTTCATATCATCCTGGGATCCCCAGGCCCAGTGGCAGAATCATGTCTTCAGACCTTGAGAAAGAATGTCAAAGTGGGGGGCAATCTTATTTTTACAGGGATGATGTTCCATAGGGAGGAAGCCTTCGTCCATTAGATGCACGTCCTTAAAAGAAGGGGCCCCTGATATTTCCTGCCTCCCCATTCTGGTGGATCGGGTAGATATGATTGGGAAAAGACGCTCCTTCAAATAACCTGGTCCCAAGTCATGAAGGGCATGTTGTGGATACTCTCATAAAATGGATGCTGTCTGAGGACTTGTCTTTTCACCAACAGTTATCATTAGCAGGTTGCATGTACTTTCTAAGAGATCTTCATCTTCATCTATTAAGTCACACTGGAGGGCAGCAATTTATGGTGTGGTTTTCCCATTTCCTATTTTGTAAATTTCCTACTTTGTAAATGGTTAGAGGCATCCAAAATTTAAAACAGCGTTCCATCGGATAGCAGTTTGATGGACATCAGAGAAGCTGGGGAAACTGATATCCATTGGAATACTTTTGGGGGGAACCCGTTCTACCTGGCATAAAGGACTCTTACAGAATCTAGTTTATTTCTTCCACCATAGAATTCAGTCTCGCAAGAACTCATAACCACAGTTGAAAACCTTCAGAGTGCTCTACTTTTTGGAAAATTGCCCGACAGTGAGCCTTTGGTGCTAACAGCTCCTTCTGCAGCTATGTATATCAACAGGTAATCATCTCAACTGTTTTCCATTTCTGTCTGGGAAAGATATATTACACCCTGGGTACCGTATCTGGGCTGCAAACTTTCTTATTACCACCAGGGGAAGGAAGGAAGGAAGGAAGGAAGGAAGGAAGGAAGGAAGGAAGGAAGGAAGGAAGGAAGGAAGGAAGGAAGGAAGGAGGGAGGGAGGGAGGGAGGGAGGGAGGGAGGGAGGATCCTAGTTTGTTTCAGAAAGTGCATTTCTGAGTTTATGCATTGTATTAAACCCAAAATAAACTGATTTCACTTAGCATTTTTTATTTTCCTAGAAGTAGCTTCTCAAAATGATTTCCTAGATCTTCTGTTTAGGCTCCTTAAGCTGGAGATGCCAGGAACAAACCAAGGTTTATCTAATACTTGTCCTTTCTGCTCATCTCTAGTCTCACCTGATAGCCCTTCCCTTCCCTTCCCTCATTGCGGAACATGTTAAATCATAAACCATAGTTAATAACATTATCCAAATCCCTACAATGTACTGAACAAAACCCAAAGTCAAACAGCCACATTCTATCTTACAGGGTGTTTTGCACCCAGGTTCTCATTTGCTTCTTATTTCTCCTCTCAAGAGTGCATACTGTAAAAGAAGATCAAGAGCGGAGCTAGTCTTCACAAAATCAGCCCTTTCACCCAATGCAGCCTGTCACTTAAGATCCGTCTGCTTGCTTTTTCTGCCTTGTCTTCTCACCTGCCTTGTTTTCTGACGCTTATGTGTAAAGGTTGCAGACCGAGAATGTCAACAGCACGGCCATTAAAATCTCCGACTCCGGTTCTGCGGCTTTCACGCTTCCTTCTGCTTCTTCTCTCAGCATCTCGGGAGACAGCGACGAGACCGTGGACATCAGGGCAAGCCCACACTTTTATCGGGGTTTTCTTTGGTGTGGGAATGGGTTTTCTTCCACTCTTGAGATGTCCCTTCATTTTTAATCAGAATGTAAATGTTGAAATAGCAGTGATGGCCCATATGACCTTCTCTCTCTCTCTCTCTCTTTTTCTGGTGCCTTCAAGTCAATATTGACTTCTGGCAACTGTTCTGGAAAAGTCCCTGCAGTTTTCCTGGCAAGATTTCAGAAGAGGTTTGCCATTACATCCTTCCAAGGGCTGAGAGACAGAGACTGGCCCAAGGCCACCCAGCTGACTTTTTGCCCAAGATTGAACTAGAACTTACAGTCTCCCAGTTTCTAGCCTGATGGCAATAACGACTATATCAAACTGGCTCTCCCCTTCGTTATCACCTAGAAAATAAAGAGCACATTAAAAGAAAGACAGAATATGACTGCAAAGAGAAATGAAAACTTTTTTTTAAAATGAAGTTGAAGTGAAGTTGAAGTTAAAGTTTAAGTAAAAAAAAACAGAGGGGAAAAGTGAAGAAGAACTGCAGAGGAATATTCATTAATATTGTTGCTGAGTTGCTGCCAGAATGGAATTCTTGCATGGGAATCTGCATTTTAAAGTCTAATGTGGCACTTATCTGAAGAAATCTTGACCATTAAGTATGCCTTCTTGCAGATGGTGAGCTTCTCGGTAAATCCCTTTTCCTCAAGTGATTCATTTGATATCCACGGAACTGTTGGAGGCCTCACTCTTACCAGCCTAGATGGATTGGTCATTCCAGTATATGATCTTTCAGAAGATATTGAGGTAATTTTTCTTCCCTTAGGGGCTTTGCTGAAGACAAATTTGTCCTACATCCTGATGGTTTTGTTTTTTTTCCTTTTTCTACATTTGTAGTTCCTCTATTAAACCGACAGTAATAGCAGAGTTGAGAAAGATCATGGCAGAAAAAACTAAATATTCTACTAGCATTCTATATCTCTCCACATCCTTCCATTTTCTCTTCCTCAAGTTATTCTCTCACCCCTCCATTCTTTTAGGGGACAGAAGCACTTTCTCTACTTCTCCCACCGCCCTTAACTTTATAAAACGTTGGCATAAATTACAGAGTAAGACTATAGTTAGTGTTATCCTTTCAAATGTTAATGGTTGTGATTTATTTTAAAAGCTCTCAAGGTATGAACGGATTTCCAGAGCTAATTGGTTAATTTTAACCAATAGATACGGTTACCCAGAAGTCCTGCAACCCAAGAGGACAAGAATATATTGAATCTGGGAAATTTCACAGCTGTCCAAGTCAACGTGACTACAGCAGACTCATCTCTAGTGATCTACCTGGAGATGGATCAAAATATTCCACTTATCCTTTATTTGGGATATGATTATCTTCCCAACGAGACTGATCATGAACTGATGGCATGTCTTCCTCACAACAGAAATACCAGAGGTAAAATTGAATCCCAAAACTGGTCAATGATTTTGTAGTGCATGCCAATTATTTTGTAACGGTTGTGTGGCCGTAATGATATTTAATGTAGAATCTGGATTTGTGAGGGAAAAAACCACAACTAACTATTTGGCATTGGTTTGTTTGTTTGCTTGTTTGTTTGTTTTGGCAACCCAGATGAGATATATTCTTGGGTGCTTCAACCAGAAGATCTGATCTTTGGAGAAGGGATGTATTATTTTGTCGTGAGACCAGACACAGAATTGGACTTCCTTGCTCCCAATGAAATGAACATTTCCATCACTTCCTTTGTGTCCCAGTGTGTATTCTGGGATGGGCAACGAAAGAGTTGGAATAGCTATGGATGCCGTGTAAGTAGAGAGAAGTAGAAACATTGGAATACATATTGAAGATTTATGATTAGGCAACATTTTTCCCCTGATGTGAGACCTTATAGATATACTGGGACTGCAACTTTTGAATGCTGGGAATTACATTCCTTACACTTCTGGAGAATGCAGGCTATGGACAACTGTTGTATTGTAAGACATAGTTCCCTCTCAGTCAAAAGTAAACAACCTGATTTTAAAGGAAGAGGCAACTGAAACTAGGAATAAATGGGAAGTGTTTTTCTGGCTAAATGAGAAAGAAGTGTAGTCCTTTATTGTTGGAAGCAAAAGACCAGGACCATAAGCTGAGTTGTAGCTCAAAAAGATTTATTACTCAGGCCTAAACATAAGAATCTGGTCAATAAATGATCAACACCAAACTGGTGCTAGATAAGGGCCAATGGAATTCAAGGGGGGACTGGTCTTGGATCTCTTATGGCAACGTAAGGACTCTAAGCTGGTGACACATTTAACTCTGCCCCCTGTCTCTGCTTGCTCTTCTCCTACATTTATGCAGAGTGGGAAAAGGGAAGAATAATTGCATAGACAGAGCTTACATTTAACACGATTAACAGAATTCTTTCATAATGGCCCGTTAGCTTTTCTGTAACAAAACAATCTTCTCCGAAGTTCTTGAATTCTGATGTGGCTATTTAATTCATGGAAAAGCCTGACTGCCAGAGGTGTGTGTGTGTGTGCATCACAATAGGAGCTGATACAGATAAACACAAACCAGAGATTTTTATTCTGGACACTGATACACTATACCAATAAAGTAGTGTGATCTAATAATATATACAAGAGATAGTACTATTCACAAACCGGTATGTGTTTCTATGTATGTACAAGTGGTGTAAGAAATATAAGAAAAGGACAGAAAAGGACTCCTTCCTTGCATAGAGGGTGGACTAGAAGACCTCCAAGGTCCCTTCCACCCCCGGGATTCTATGAAATCAACTCTTAACCTACTTAATTTCCCTCCCCTTCATGCCTCTTTCCCTCCTTTTTTGCTTACATTTTATTATGGCTTCATCTCCTGCTCCTTGTCTCAGTTACTGATACTGGAATGTCTCTGATTCCCCCCCCCCCCCCCCCCCCAGTTGTCTTGCTACCAAACAAGACTTTCAACTCACAATGTTCCCAAATCTCCATACACACAACACAGTCCACCATCCTGGTCTTTCCACACTTTCACAAGCCACTCCCGCCTTTTTCTCCTAATCTTTCTTCATGTCCTAGATTGGAATCTCTAGATACGATAGGCTGTGGGACCTTCCTCCATTTCCTCTTATTTTGCTTTTGGTTCTGTGCTGAACTATTAGCCTTCCCTAAAAACAATCCATGACCTTAGCTCAGATCTAACCCTTTTCTTCCAGCTGTGCGCTTCACCTCCCACACTGACAGATGTGGAAACAAAGACGCCCAAAGTCTGTGACTGAACAGATGTGATCGAGGTAGAGGTCAAAATGACATCTTTTCTTTCGATTCCAGGTTGGTCCCAAAACAACTCCTGGGGATACTCAATGTCTCTGTAACCACCTGACCTACTTTGGCAGCTCTTTCTTTGTCATGCCAAACACCATCGATGTCAGCAAAACTGTGGAGCTGTTCGCCACTTTTGTGGACAACCCGGTGGTGGTGACCACGGTAGGCTGCATCTTCCTCGTCTACCTTCTGGTTCTGATCTGGGCCCGAAGAAAAGACATCCAAGATGATGCCAAAGTAAGCTGCACACATTTTCTGCCTGGCTTTTGTTTCTTTTACAATGCAAAGAATTCTCTTTTGCTGAGAGATGCTGAGCCATTATGGGACCTACAAGATGGTACCTTGACTAGCAACAGGCACTTAGGCTTATATACTGCTTCACAGAGCTTTACAACCCCCTCTAAGCGGTTTACAGAGTCAGCATTTTGCCCACAGCAATCCGGGTCCTCATTTTACCGACCTCGGAAGGATGGAAGGCTGAGTCAACCTTGAGCCGGTCAGGATTGAACTCCTGGCAATGGGCAGAGTAAGCCTGCAATGCGGCATTCTAACCACTGCACGTAATGGATGCATGGATGGAAGGGAGGGGAGGGGGGGAGGAAGGAAGGAAGGAAGGGCAATAGCAATAGCACTTAGATTTATATACCACTTCACAGAGCTTTACAGCCCCCTCTAAGCAGTTTACAGAGTCTGCCTATTGCCCCCAACAATCTGGCTCCTCATTTTACCGATCTTGGAAGGGTGGAAGGCTGAGTCAACCTCGAGCCGGTGAGAATCGAACTGCCAAACTGCTGGCAGTTGGCAGTCAGCAGAAGTAGCCTGCAGTACTGCACTCTAACCACTGCGCCACCACGGCTCATATTTACCATTCATGAAGCTTCCACTGCGGAAGATTGTCCCATTTTTCAGTTCTGTAGATCTTGAACAGTGCACATTTTTTAAAACCTGCCGACACTGATCTAGCAAGGAATCTTTCCTTGTTTATTTACACATTCCTATTCCTCATCTGCTGGTTGTCCCTGAAGTTGCATTACTTCTCTCTAGGTGAAGATAACCCTCCTGGAAGACAACGACCCTTTTGCGCAATATCGTTATCTGGTGACCGTTTTTACAGGGCATCGCCGAGGTGCAGCTACAACTTCTAAGGTAGCCATGGAGTCCCAGATCTTGTTGCTTAAAAGAGCTACAGCACCTATGTTATCCTGAGTCTAAATAAACGTCGAAGAGAACGTTCTCTTAAATCACCCAGCCACAGACTGGCGGAGGACGTCTTTCTGATTAGAATAGGTTACAAAAAGGAATCCTTCTTTTGCATTCCCCACTTAGCACGGCATGCAGGTTTTTAATCAATACAAATAAAAATGGAAACACTATCTGCATAGTATATGTTTGTCTGATCGTCAGACAGGTCATGCCTTGTCATTTGCTGCTAGAAGGAAGACGAACAGGAAGTGGTGATAGATAAATAGGAGCCCCGCAAACAGTACAGGAAGTCCTTGACTTACAGCCATTGGCTTAGTGATCATTTGAAGTTACAACAGGATAAAGTTACTTCTGAACGTTTTTCACACTTATGACCGTTGCAGCACCCCCCCCCCCCCCATGGTTACATGATCAAAATTTAGGCATGCCTGACCACTGGCATGTACAGGTAGTCCTTGATTTACAGCAGTTCATTTGGTGACCGTTCAAAGTTACGATACTGAAAAAAGTGATTGGAGCCATTTTTCATATTTTGGGCCCCACGGTGCTCATTAGGTGAGGCCTCCCTGTATGCCAATGAAATAAATGAGGAACTGAAGCTGTTCTTATGCCTCCTTTCTATTCCAGGTGACTCTCACCTTGTATGGCCAGGAAGGAGAGAGTGAGCCACACCACTTGGTGGACCCCGATACCCCAGTTTTCGAGCGAGGGGGTGCGGATGTCTTTCTTTTGTGTACCCTTTTTCCTCTTGGGGAACTACAGAGTGTCAGACTGTGGCACGACAGTTCAGGAAGGAGCCCTGCCTGGTACGTAAGAGAGGGAACAGAACTGTCCTTTTATCTCCTTTTGCAAAGAGAAGACCTTCCAAAATACTTCTTTATTGTTTGAAATTACGTTTCGGCTTCATTTTTTGGGGGGGGGGTATGGTTTTGCATTTAAGTAACTCATAGTCACGGAGGTGAGCTGGGCAGCCATACCAGTTTAACAAATGAGTAAAGAAATAAAATTGTTCTCTTTCCTGAAGTTTCAAGGAAGGGAATCTTCTATTTTAAGTTAAGATTCCCTACCCACCCCAAATTTAAAGGGGCCCTCGAATATGTTGGGTTACTTGATGGGTTATTCTTTATAGATTGGGCATCGCACGGGAGTCGTAGACCGTGACTTCTGCAATGCACCCCGTTGAAAGATTAATGTAGTTTTGCGTTAAGAGTGTCCATCGGGTGAGACGTGAAATGTTGCTGCTTTTCACTAAGTGAGACTAAAAACAGTTTGTGGCCAGGATATGCTGGCCAGTTGCCAAGCGACCACATTAAGAATAATTATGCATAAGACTGCAAGACAGCTTCAAGTGAATTCATTGGGGGACTGGGTGAGTAAAAATGTCCCAGTTCTATAGGCTAGGTTCACGTGTTGTACGTATCATCCTAGCTATTCTGATACTTATTTGTTTATATTTATTTGTATCCCACTGTTATTACTTTTATAAATAATTCAAGGAGATGAACATAGCTGATACTCCTTCCTCCTCCTATTTTCCCCAAAATAACAGTCCAGTGAGGTGAGCTGGACTGAGAGAGAATGACTAGGCCAAATTCACCCAGCCAGATTTCTTACCTAAAGTAGAACTTGAACTCTCTGTCGCCTGGTGATTGGCCCAAAGTCAGCCACCCGGATTTCAGTCCTAAGGTGGGAGTAGAACTTCCAGTTTTTAGTCTGGTGCCTTACTAGGCCAAAGTGGCTCTCTGGATGATGTGGGAATCAGATTACTTTGCCCTGCTAACCAACCATTGTTTAACCATACCATTGCTTAATGCCTTGTATGAACCTCACCTCATTTCTTTTGCATTTTTCACTCGCAGGTACGTGAACCGTCTTCTCGTCCATGATGTGGCCACTGATCAGAAGTGGTATTTTCTTTGTAACTCTTGGCTGGCCATTGACGTCGGAGACTGTGTCCTAGATAAAGTATTCCCTGTGGCCACTGAACAAGACATGAAGCAGTTCAGGTGTGCATTTTTGTTTGTTTTAGAAAGTGGAGTGGTGTGCCTTACATACAGTATATTTTTCTTCCCAACAAAGGATAAAAAAATAAAAAGTTTGGTTAAGTTTCCAGAATTCTATTTGTATTTTTAAAAAAATGGCTCTAGAGCAGAGGTCCCCAACCTTTTGGGCACCAGGGACCGGCCCCGTGGAGAGAGGTTTTTCCGTGGACCGGAGAATGCGTGGTTTTGTGTGCTGCCTTGCATCCCACAGATGGGACTTTGCTTGTTTGTGCGGACTGGTTGCTGGCATGCCGCGGCCCGGTACTGGTCCATGGACCGGGGGTTGGGGATCGCTACTCTAGAGGTAGTTCATTGGCTAGCCAAAAACAACAGTCTTTGCTTTAACTCCTAATGATCCCATCTGGTCTCTTTCACTTCTCTTCAGCAATCTCTTTTTCATGAAGACTTCCAAAGGCTTTCGTGATAGCCATATCTGGTACTCCATTTTCAACCGTTGTCCACGCAGCTCTTTCACACGAGCGCAGAGAGTGTCCTGTTGCTTCTCACTTCTTCTATGCACCATGTTGACCAGCATCATGTTTTGGGGGGTGCCCAAGGATCCAGCAGACCAAAAAATGGATTTAGGTAATAGCACAGCTTCTCTGCTTCAGAGTACAGCGGAAATGACAGTAGAGGAGTTAAGATGACTATTGGGAGTATGAAACTCTAGCCCAGAGAACAAATTCGAAATCTGATGCTTCTTCTTGCTTCGAAGTTGGTGGCCCTTTGAAAAAGTTTTCTTGATTCCTCCTCTTATCAAAAACCACACTGACCTACAGTATGCTAAATGATTGTTATAAAGATGTTGAAGGAAAGCTTACAAAATGTTTAATCTATAGGAAATATGTTCCATAAATGCTTTGCTGAGACAGTTCTACAATGTGGATTTGATATGTGGTGGTTTGGCTACAGTATGAAGTATTAGAGTAAGAGCGACAGAGTCTGACATTTGTAGGTGAAATGTGTTTTGAGTCCTGAATCCTGTTTCTGGTTTGTATTTGGGGATGATCAAGAGGAGATGTGGAGTTTGGTTTATGAAAGCAAAAGAAGAGGAGAAATAGAAGAGAACAAGGAGTGGGAGTTGGAGAAGATGATGAGATGGATGGTCTGAGTGACTGTTGAAAAGGAAGCGAAGAGAGTGAGGAGTAGGCAGGATCGGTTGGGAACATTGTTCCCAAACTTGTATCTTCTAGACAGATTGGAACTACAATTCCCAAATTATCAGCCATTACAGTCAAAAGTCAAGGTAGCTGGAGTCCCAGCGTAGCTAAGTATCTCATTCATCTTCAAAGGAACTTTTATTAGCCTCAAACTTTCGTCAGTAGAATCTTTGTTCAAAGCCACACACTTGTGTTGTAACGATACTCTAATTTTCTTCAAACCATCTACTTGTCTTGATTATAACTCATGTGACTCCTACGCAACATGGCCAAATGCTCCATTAACGTCAATATTAGACATAATCTGCTGCACTTGAATGGGATTAAGATGGTGCCTTGTCGGCATTATTCAAGCCTTAGTAGGATTCGCGCATTATGCTAAATCACGGTTTCCAAATCACTGAAATGGTTTCACAAAAATAGATTTAAGCCGAAACCGTACAAGCACATGACGCTTCTTTTTCACCTGCTCTCCCCAGGCAAGATAGAATTCACCTGGCAGGAGGTGATGATCGGCTTTGAAAGCTCCATCCTGATGTTCCCCATCAACTTGCTCATCGTCCAAATCTTCCGGAATATCCGTTCTCGGTTTAAGAAAGAGCAGAAACCAGGGAAAAGTGGACGCGTGTCCCCTGACCTGCCTTCTCTTCCCCAACAATCCCCCCCAAATGTGTCCCTCACTGCTGAGGCTGTGATCAAGGCAAGTCACTGGAATGGTTTATGGCAAGTGGGACAGTTGGTTGACTCATGCAAGAGACCCCACCCCTGATAGGAAGCTCAAGTAGCAAACAATGTGCATGGACAGCCCTAGGGCATATTGCCTTCTGTGGCAAACCTGAAAATGATGCTCACGGGCATCTAAGGACCCACGCCGCAGGAAGGCATCCGTCCCATAAGTATGTCTCCAACACAACCCTGAAGGATCAAAGCGCTCCTCCAGAATAGGTTGTCTAATCTTGCTTTAGGAGAAAACAATGAAGAGTGGTTTGTTATCTGTGTGGAGGGAATGCAAGGGGCATCCCCACGATTCTGACCGATCTCATTTTTTTAACTAACAATTTTACCCAGGATATTAGGAGGATTGCCAATTCCCTGTTCAAAACCCTGAAGGCCCCTTTGCCTTCCTCGGATCCTGATTTCAGTAAATCGACTGATATCAACAAGCTGCTGGCCCTGGTGGAGGACATCATCTGCCAGCAGAACAGGGTGGGAGAGGAATTTTACGATGAGAGCAAAAAGAAAGAGGACCCCATTATCATCACCCTCGGGCTGGTGGATCTGCAAGGTAAGTCAGGCACGGCAGGATTCCCATGAATGAAGGAGACGGTGCCCTCAGAACTGAATCTTAATTAGCCACTTAAAATCTCCTTCAATTGGGGTGATAGTTAAGCTGGTTATTCTTCCCACTTGTTTCAAAGGCAGGTGCTTACAATGACTTTTGGCCCTATCTCCTCTCTTTCAGTGAACCGATACTTTCACAGTTCTGGACAATATTACATGTGTTGAATGCAAAACTAAGTTTGCAACTGAGCACACTTTTATACAGAATTTCAGAACAGTGATATGTTTTTTATAACTTTCTAATTCATTTCTTTCTTTCTTTTTTTTCTTTCTTCTTTCTTTCTTTCTTTCTTTCTTTCTCTCGCTCCCTCTCTCGCTCCCTCCCTCCCTCCCTCCCTCCCTCCCTTCCTTCCTTCCTTCCTTTCTCCCTCCCTCCCTCCCTCCCTCAGAAAAGAGAAGGACGCCAACCCCCGAGAGAGGGATGGTGGAAAGGCTGAAGCATCGGGACTACAAGCGTTGCCTCCATGCCCAGCTGCAGCACGTGGAACTTGAACTGGAGCTGTTGGGGCCTCATCGCTTCCAGGACCCGCAAAGCTACACCCAGGCAGTTAGGCAGGTTCAGCACATGAAGCTCTTTTTGGAAAGTCAGCTCTGCTCTGCAACGCCTGACAGTGAAAGGTAAAACAGCGCGCGTGCTACACGACATCCAGGACTTCCGCACTACTCCTGTTTCGTAGGGAATTGTTTAAAAGAGCCAGTGTGGTTCAATGGTGGAGATGCTGGACTAGGAAAAGGGAGAGCCAGGTTCTGATGCCCCCAAAGCCATGGAAACTTCCTGGGGGGGACCTTGAGCCAACCGCCTCTTCTTAGCTCAGCCTATTTCCAGAGTTGTTATTAGGCAAGTTGAAAAAAAAAAATCCTTGGTAACCTAAAGAAAATGTGGGATACTTATCTAATCAATAAAACCAATCAGAAGTGGACAATATCTGGTCCTTTAAGTACCAAAGAATGCTACTTCGCATCAGACTCATCCATGGGACCAATGGTGAGAGACGATAGAGGTTCCCACTGCGCAATAATCTTCCCTTTGGTCTTCCTTCAGCCTGTGGTTCGGCTCCTTCTCTATTTTTTTCACCGTATGGATTTGATTGTTTTGCAAATGGAATCCAGCGCTGGTGCTACCCATGTTCTTTGCTGCTCTAGGAATTCACCAACGCCGAGCCTTCCTGGAGACAGCAAGAAAGAATTGACCCCTAAAGGTTTGCCTGGGTGGTTCGTGTTTGTCGGCTGGTTCTTGGTGATCCTTACCAGTGGAGTCTCTGGTTTTTTCACCATGCTGTATGGACTGCACTATGGCAAGGATAACTCCATCAAGTGGCTCATCTCCATGGCCATCTCTTTCTTTGAGAGCCTCTTCATCACCCAACCATTAAAGGTATCTATTTTCCCCCTCCTTATGGACAACCATGTCTTCTCTGTGAAGTATGACATGACTCCAACTCTGGTTAGCACAGGGGTTCCCAACTGGGGTGTTCTCAACCCCTAGGAGTGCAAGATGATATTCCAAGGGGTGCAAAAACTTGGGTTTTTCAAAATTATAGTGTATATGCATAATTCGTTGCCGTTATTTCAAACTTTTGTAAGGGATGTGAGAATATTTCAGAAGCGTTCTAGGGGCGCGGGGTATAGAAAAGATTGGGAGCCGTTGGGTTAGAAGATGCAGTTTGATTTGAAAGTTGCTCTCAAAGTGCTTTATTGCCATTCAGCGTTCCCTAATCTTGCTTGACTTCAAAAGATGTGCTTTGAAGTTAGGAGCAGGTGGTCTTTGAACAAAGTTCTGACAAGCACAGGAGGAATGTGCAGGAAGGTGTGTTTCGATTGGTTATGAAGTGGATAGGCCAAAAACCTCACATTTCTCTACGGAAGACAGAGCCTAAACTTTTTTTTTATCATACACAGCACCCAAGTCCACTACTATAGCCAGAGGCTGGGCAATACGAGAAGAAGACAATTGCAATATGGACACCTGGTCGCATTGTATGGTTGTCTTTGGGCAGCATGCTTGACCACATCCAACAAAGACGTAGCAAAGGCATTCCTACAACATGCCAAGCTTGGCTAGGTTCAACCTTGATAACATTTTGTGTGTGTGTGAGTTAGCACATTCTGCACATCCTGCCAATTTGATTAATTAATTGTTCACTCTGTTGGACAAAACAATAAAAGTGTGTTCATTCAGTAACTACGGTAGACTTAACATTCTGTCTCTAAGTGGAAAACAAAGTGGATGTTGCATTTTCTTTTTTAACTAATTTGCAAAAGTGGCTGTAGGTTATCCAATGGTAGCATGCGGACAGGGGCCCAAACATCTCAGTCAAAGTTGTCTGTGCCCCTTTCTCTTCTAGGTTCTTGGATTTGCTGCTTTCTTTGCTCTGGTTCTGAAAAAGGTGGAACAGGAAGATGAGGAGGCCACATCTATTGACGGTCCATTGTCGGTCACAGGTAATCTATTTAATTCATCGAGACCTGGAGCAGAATATCTGTGACTTTCCAGGTTGAGCTGAACATAGCAAGCCCTGGTGAGGGATGCTGGAAACTCTAGTGATATCCAGGGAGGTAATATATACCTGAACAAGGCAAAAAAAAAATAAAGCGATTGATTAAAAAGGATTCCAGTAATTAAACCACAGAACAGGAATGTTTGTTTCACAAAGGAGAAGTTTGCTGGAACAAAAAATATCTCCAACAACTAATGAAAAACAGCATGAAAGATGCTGTGAAATGCTACTGGGATAAGTTGCCTCACAATTTGAATATGATCAGCAAAAGATCATCTTTGTTCTATCCAACTATCCAACTAGCAAGTAAGCAGTTGGCTGAAAGGGATAATTCTGTCAGTTTTAGCTTCCATCATCTCGTTTTTCTAAATTTGTCAATTTTGGTTCCTTCATTTCTCATTATTCCATTTACGGATTTGGGCTGTCACACCGAGACAATGGAAACGGATATTTTTTTAAAAAAATGCATAGAAATGTTACAAATGTTTGTGTATGTTTCTCCGAATACTCCAAATACACAACACTTGTGTTTAGTTAGGTAGCTGTGCAGCTTTCAACCACTCCGTACCAGAATGAATAACTGCACATTATTTGCATGAATATGCACATCTTTGTGCAGTTTCCTCATCTGCATATTTTGGAGTTAGAGCAAACGTCCAGGAAGTGCACATTAAAAGGATAATTAAGTCTGAACAGGAGATAAAAAAAAATGTAATTGGATCAATTCACACCTAGATAAACACTTAATAAAGATCTCTCCCAGCTTTAGTATCACAACAATTATTCTAAGACCGAGGATAAGATCATTCCTTGGGTGAGTACATCCTAAAAATATGATTCTGGAAAGTCTCTTTTTCCTTGAGAAGTTGGGTTTTGTTTTTTTTGCAACTTTGGTTTCATTGGAAAATGAGCACATTTACAACCACCTTGGACATCTGCCAGTTCTCCTACTGTCTTTGAAGAGCAAGTACGGCACCATTTTGGCTTCTTTTCTTCCTGATTATCTATTTTTATCTCCTCTTAAGTTGAACATTTTCTCTCTTCTTATCCGTTTTGATAGCTATGATGAGCTCAGGATCATTTGTCTTGCTTGATATCTATTTATCTATCTAGCTATCCTTCTTTTTTGCTTTTTGGCCTGTAATCTGAGTGTTAGGTAAGTCTCCGTTATTTTGCATATCTAAACATTTAGCTTTTCTGTTGAGCTTCGATCTCTCTTATGAACTGCTTTCCTTTTCAATAAGAGCATGAGACAAGTTGCATGCAAACTGAATTTGCATAAGATAACAACATCAAAGGAAGGACTTGGCTTCAAATAATTATACAGTCAAGAAGAAGAAGAATTAAAATTGCTGATATTAATATGGTTTCAAATATTATGTATCCAGGTCAATAACGTATTAGACCAAAAGAATATCTTATACATTTTGAAGATAAACCCTACTGTGTTAAGTATAATTTATTCTATTTGTATATACTGTGTATTTAAGAATAATGTACATATTTACCTGGAAGTAGATCCATTCAATTTAGTAACTGAAATGAATTTAGTCTGTATATATTTCTATATATTTATAGTTTTAATATACTATTAAGTAAAATTGCAAAGTTTGCCCCTAAAGAATCTTGTGACTGGGTGCCTTGGTGTGTCCGCATGTACTATTATGTGTAGAGCTTTTTAAAATAAACGTCATGTTTACAACTAGTATATTCTACAACGGTTAATAGTCTATTCTGTCCTTTTGTGGGGCAGGTGATCCAACTCCTATCTTTGGGGCGCGCAGAGATAGTGGAAATAACATCTACCAGCCTCCTCCTGCGACTGACATTGAGAAAATGAAGATGGACCACATCAAGGAACAGAAAGCCTTTGCCCTGATTCGAGAAATATTGGGTATGTTTTGTGTGATCGTATTCTGAAAAACTGCTGGAGGAAAGGAAGCTTCAGATTAAAGCCTGACTTTTGTAAGGCTAGCTAGCTAGCTTTGCCAGGTCCCTTTGGCCTCTTGTATGCCATCTGCTAAATTTCCCATTTATTTTGAAAATTGCCACCAGGAGCTGTGATTCTTTTTGCTGTCTATCTGTCAGGCACAGGAAATCAGGCACCAAGGTTATTCAAATGACTGGAAGTTTTAATCCATGCTAGCTCTCTACAGGAATCTGAACTATTGATAGTCAAGTCAAATTGGTGGTAGATAAGAGTCAAAGGAGGGCTGGACTTAAATCTTTTGTGAGCATGAAGGGATTCCAAGCTAATGGCATGCTTGACTCCTCTCTTGGGCTCAATCTGGCCATCTCCAGCACTACCTTTGACATCTGGTTGACTGAGGGTTTGGGGTGTGGGAGGGTGCGTAAAAGATCAGGGAAGTAAAATCGGTCAGAATCCCTGATTTGAATGAGTTACCAAGCCTTAGGCAACAGAATCAACCTGCACGATGATAAAAAAAAAACAACAACAACCATGCCATGGTTCTCCCAGCATCAGTCTGTGACTTGGGAATAGAACGTGTTTTCGTGTTTGGTATCTTTTCTTCAGCCTACTTGGGATTCTTATGGATGCTGCTCCTGGTTGCCTACGGACAGCGTGACCCAAACTCCTATTATCTCAACAAACATATTGAGAACAGTTTCACAGAAGGATTTGAAGAGATTTTAAGCTATCGGGACTTCTTCAAGTGGGCAAGAACCGTCTTAATCGGCAACCTATACGGGCCATATGAAGGTAGAGTGGTATAAGGGCCTATGGCAGCCCTCTCAAACCAAACTGAATGTAGTCTCTTTCTCTCAGAGTTCTTTGTTAGCAAAGTTTATTGAGATGAATGGGGTCGGGGTGACAAAACTTTTAATATCTGAATTATTTGTTCATTTATATCCTACCTGTATTATCTTTACGAAGAACTCAAGGCAGTAAACATATCTACACTTTCCTGCTCCTGTTTTCCCCACAACAACAAACAAGCCAGTGAAGTGAATTGGGCTAAGAGAGAGTGACTGGCCCAAAGTCACCCAACTGGCTTCTATGCCTAAAGCGGGACTAGAACTCACCATCTCCCAGTTTCTAGCCTGGCGCCTTAACCATCACACCAACTGGCTTTTTACCTTTATCCTCATGTACCTTTAAATGGATTTTTTTTCCTAACCCTCATCATAGCATCCAGCAAGGAGGCAGGACTCTTTAGTAGTAAGAGTGTCCTGAATTCTTTTACAAATACTTTTTGTTATTAGGATAACTAAGTGTTTATGCTACAGGTCACCAAACCTTTGAGGTGCTGGGCATTATCATTTAATAATGGGGGACGGAAGGATGGATGGATGGAAGGAAGGAAGGAAGGAAGGAAGGAAGGAAGGAGGGAGGGAGGGAAGGAGCCAAAATACATTCTAATGGCCAAAATGCAGTTCAAACTCTAATTAAGATGAATTAATATATGTTCCTCTAAATTGCTTAGGTTGAATTAGAAGTCAGCAGCACTGTATCCATAAATTCTGGAATTTCTAGAATAGTTTCTACAAGCAGTCATATAACCTAGACCTTATGAGATCATCAGACAGATCTCCTAAGATTTTGGAGATCTCACTCCCAAGGCCGTCAATGATCTTACGCAAGGACACCCACATCTTCTGAAATCTGATGAGTTTGCAAGATTGCAGAAAAGCACACCGACACATACACAGATACACAGACACACACCACATATCCCCATAGACAATTGGGGGGAATCGTCAACCATGTTTTCCATCCTTGGGTTTTAAGCTAAAGCAACCGAGAAGAGAGAAAATGCCAATGAGTATAGTCTGAATGGCATATTCAAACCCTCCTTCCTTCTCAAATCCTCCCAAGGTTTCATCACAGATGGCAACTCCAAACTGGTGGGCAGTGCTCGGATTCGTCAAGTGAGGGTCAAGGGCAACTCCTGCCCCATTGATCCCAGCTTAGAGTTGACGGTCAGAGAGTGTCACGCCGCCTATTCCTTTGACACCGAGGACATGGGAGACTATGGCATCAACTGGAACGGTTCTTCCTTGGACAACAGTTCCGAGTTCTATTCATCTTGGCAATACCAGAGCCAGGCAAGGCTGAGAGGACACCCCATCTGGGGCAAAGTGGCTGTTTACAGAGGGGGAGGCTACATCGTGCACCTGGGGATGGATTCCACCAATGCCTCCAGGTAACCTCCTGCGGTTGCATGAGTTGAGTTGGCTCATTTGTTTTTAAAGTCAAGCAGCGATCTGGATTTGGAAGGGGATAGGACAGTGATGGCGAACCTTTTAGAGACCGAGTGCCCAAACTGCAACCCAAAACCCACTTATGCATTGTCGGGTGCCGGGTGGGTGTGGCCCATTGGGTGGGCGTGGCTGCGGTGGTAACAGCAGACTGGGTGGGACTAAAAAGTTCAATCAATCAATTCCAACTTTGCAAGATCTTTTTTTTTTCCGTGAGAAGTTGAAATTGACTGATTCATTGAACCTTTTTTCTTTGTACACGACGGCGGAGGTCTAAAGCGAAAAGGTTTTATAAAACCCAGATGAAGGCCTAGGACTGGGGCGACGGCACGTGTGCCCACAGAGAGGGCTCTGAGTGCCGCCTCTGGCACCTGTGCCATAGGTTCGCCACCAGTGGGATAGGATGAGTTTCCAGTGAGTGTAAATTTGTGGTTCTTATCTGTTGTCTCTTGGTTAAGTGGAGCAGATCTTCTCTTAGTGCTGCACAAGCCCAGGGAAAGAGGGAACTTTGTCTCCAGAATCAAACACAAGCGTGCACTAAATCATCTTTTCCTGTTCAAGACCAGATCGCTGCACCACCGTGGCTATAACTGCCTCTCTTTGGGGGTTGTCCTAAAGGGCGAAGTTTAATCAACTAATCAGACCGATTGATTTAAATATTTTGACTAAAAGGACTCACTTGGCAGTTGCTTTTAAAATTAGTAATCTTGGAGCTTAATCGTTTTTGTTTAAATCATTTTGAGTATTGGCATAAGATGGTATTTTCAGATTTGGTAACATTTAAGATGTGTGGACTTCAACTCCCAGAATCCCCCAGCCAGAGTAGTCATTGCTGAGTATTTGGGGGAACTGAAGCTCTCACATCTGGAAGTTGTCAAAATTGAGAAACATTGGACACTGGATACTTGTCCCTCAAATTGGCGGGGGGGGGGGGGCTGACAGGCATAGGAAATTCCTTACTGTTATT
>NW_015387573.1:435470-456103 GCF_001527695.2 Protobothrops mucrosquamatus
TACATGGGCTGGACTGAATGTAATTATGGAATCACTGGGGTAAGGGTTTGGATGTTCCTTAGATTGGGCATTGCTAATTCTTGCATCAACTGGTCAACTCTTAACGTGAGTAAGATCTCAATGTCATAGCAGGATCTAATCGTTCATTCATTGATTTATACCTTGCCAGAATTCTCCAATACCTGTTCGATAACACCTGGCTGGATAGCTTTACAAGAGCTGTGTTTGTCGAGTTCACCGTCTACAATGCCAACGTGAACCTGTTTTGCATCATAAGCCTGATGTTTGAAACCAACGCCTTAGGTGAGAGCTGGAGGACTTAGACCAGAATCCATGTAGGCCATGTGATAATTTAGGAGACATTCAGGCTGCCTAATGCTGCCAGATTACAACACATACAAATCAGGATTGGTGGAGTTTCAAATCATCATGATCTTTTGGACTGCCCTCTGAAGACATTCCTGATTACGCCACTGGAGAGGGGAAGAGCAGAATTTGATGCTTTCTTCTCTGCCTTTGGAGAAAAGTTTAAGGGAAATAAGTGCACTAAGAATAGCCGATAGCTGGATAGTAGGAAGGGCAAGAGGCTCAAAAGAGACCCTCCCTAGAGACCCTCCTTTACTCCCTGGAGTAAAGGAGTCAGGAGAGGGGAGAATTGTACTTTCAAATTTGCAATGGCGCCCTTGTGGGATACACCAGGTAGGAATCACAACCAGATGAACTAATTCTACTTTCTTTGTAAAGCTAGATTGACGGAATCTTGCCAGACTGAAGGTACAGTTCTCTTTCCATCTCCTTTATAGCTGGAGAAACTTGGGAGGGTTTCTTCTGATCCTCTTTGCCCTGCCCACTCTACAGTTGTGGGCTATGGTGTCTCTTATCTGTCTTTTCCCTTGGTAGCATCCCTTTGTCCAGTCTCTTGAGGTCTTTCCTATCTTCCATTACCAATGCCTTACTTTCATCCAGGGTCTTCCTCAGGTTTTGAGATTAGGGCTACGCAATAGCAATAGCACCTTTATAGGCTGCCCCATAATGCTCTACAGCACTCCCTAGGCAGTTTACAGAGTCAGCCTGTTGCCCCCAACAAGCTGGATCCTCATTTTACCAACCTCAGAAGGATGGAAGGCTGAGTCCACCTTGAGCCCTGTCAGGATCGAACTCCAGGCGGTGGGCAGAGTTTGCCTGCCGTACTGCCTTCTAACCACTGCACCACCAAGGCTCTTCGGAGGAATGCTGGGGATTCTTTTTCCAAAACAGAACACCCTGGACTTAACAACTGTCGATAAGAAAGACTAAAACGTCTGGATAGTGGATGTGGCAGTGCCTGGAAACAGCAGAATAGACGAGAAAGAACTGGAGAAGATCACAAAATACAAAGACCTACAAATAGAAATAGAAAGACTGTGGCAAAAGCAAGCAAGGGTGGTACCAATAATCATAGGTGCCTTGGGTGCAATCCCAAAACAGCTGGAGCACCACTTGAACACCATTGGCATTGACATGCTTTGGAGCATGCAGAGTGTTAACGCAGTATAAACCTATGCTCCTTTTTCATCGCCTCGAATAATGTAAAAAGCTTCCTGACACTGTCCATACTTTAGTCCACCTAAAGCCCAAGATGAAACCACTACACCATCATCAAGACCACAGCGTTTGGCCTCTGTAGGTTTGTATGTCCTGCTGATTTAATTACACATATCATTTGCATGACTTGAACTGTCCTGATCTAGGACTGTGGCCTGCAGGTGGCAGAGCACGCACTAAAAAACTCCACTGAACCAAGATTGCAGTTGAATGTGACCTGGAGGCAGGGAAAGGCTTTGCCCACGTGAGCCTTGCTGTTGCTGAGGCCAAAGTCTGTCATTGATCTCAGCTTTCACGTGACGAGACGGTTTGCAGGTTCAATGAAATAGTTTTCAACACCAGCAAAACCACAGAACAGAAGCCTTTCAAAGCCAAAGGAACGAAATACGTTCATTCCACCTGCCTGCTTTGGTACTGATCATCCAAATCAACCTTTGTGCAGAAACCAAATGGCCAGGATACCAATTTTTATTTTCTATCGTTTCAGCTTAGCCTGAGTTCTCACATCCCTGCTTTTAATCCCACAAAGAATAGACTTTATATATATATATATATAGCTGTGAGGCTGCTGGGGAATTCCTTCATCGCTGTGGGATGTCATCACATCTTAAAAAAAACACACTGCAATTCCAGGGTGGGCTAAAGAAAGAGGATATTTAAGGATATTTGAGAATTAAGTTCGGTCTGTTTGTTTGGGCAGCTGCAAAGGCTATGAAGAGTGGCTGCAACCATGTAAATCCTGCAAACTAAATATTATTCCTCTTGGAATAATATTTTCAGCAACGAGGAGTGCCTTTGATTAACCTCTCTAGTTCTTTGAAGTAACAAGCAAGAATGAGACGTTCTGATAAGAACTGGTTCAAACTGGCCAGAGACAAGAACTGCCCCCAAAGTTGAAAACCTTAAAACTCGTTATAATATGGGAACCACACCTATTGAATATGCAACTGAACGCTAACAAGATCAAGCTGAGAATAGTATGGGATAATATGAAATGTTATATAGTACACATAGAGCTACTAAGCATGCTTAACTAGATGACAGGTGAGCCAATTGATGCTAATCAATGAAAGAACACTTTTCGAACACGTGTTTGAACTGTACATAAAGTGATTCCCCACCTTTCCAAGGAGCTTCTCACACCTTGTATTTGTGGGAGACCTCTTTTTCTTTATGCATAAATAAAGAGATATTAATCTACCTTTCCGATTCTGGCCACTGTTTACAGATAACAACTATTTCTGTACAACTAACTCCTGGTTTGATTTTTTTTTTTAGGGGCTTTTTTCCCACGGGCTGAATTGCAAAGTATCCGGCTTTATCCATACACCGATGGGCTACATATCTTTGTTGTTGCAGCAGAAATAATTTATTTCCTCTTCGTTATCTACTACATGGTGGAGCAGGTAAGAGGAACTCTGCTGGGTTGAAGAGGAGGCCTGCAATTACTTTATTACCAAAGTGACCAGGTTCCAGGTCCTACGTGTCTGGTTTACAGACAGCAAAGCTGCCTTTTCGCGCCACTGCTCACACAGATTGTACTACTGAAAACTGAATATCTTGTTCCAACAGGTGAAAATCCTCCGGGCTCTGAAATGGAATTATTTCCACAGCAAATGGAACCTCCTGGAGGTGGCCATCATCTTGATCAGTTGGAGTGCCCTGTCTGTTTTCGTTCGGAGGATGATCTTGGGCTTAAGGGACATCAGTTACTACCAGGAACATAAGGATGAGTATGTTTGGTGCTCTGACACTTGCTAAATGCACTGTCCCACTGAAGGAGGAGAACTTGTTAATAGCAAGACTTTTCCTTTTAAGAATCAGGGTCATTATGATTTATAAATACATTCAATAAGCATTTGTGTGTCTGTAGTTTATACATGCAAACCAGTGGTTCTCAACCTTTTTAATGCTGTGACCCCAACCGGTCGTAAGTTGAGGACTAAACCGGTCATACATCGAGGACTAAACCGGTCGTAAGTCGAGGACTAAACCGGTCGTAAGTTGAGGACTACCCAACCAATCGTAAGTCAAGGACTTTCCCTGCCCGGGAGTGCCACACATGCGTGGTTCCGCCCCCTGCGCCGGCCGAGGCGTAGCTGGCAAGCGGCAGAGACGGAGCAGGCCGACCACCAGCTGGCCCAGCCCAAGGGAGGTAAGGCACCCGCCGGAAAAGGGGGAAAAAATGGCGGACAAAAAAAATGGCGGACAGCCTTGCTTGGCAACCCCCGTGAAATGGCCGATCGACCCCAAATGGGGTCCCGACCCACAGGTTGAGAACCACTGATGCAAACTAAAATATTTCATCCAGTTTCTTTCTTTTGCAAAAGAGGGGGCAGAAGAGATTTCTCTTAATGGTTTTTCTTTTCTTGTCTGTTTTGTTTTGTTGCTGGTGTCTTTCTACCATGTGCATCTTGCTTGGCTACTCTTGTTTCCTGGCTGGGAAAAAAAAAAACCTTGGAGAAACTATTTCCAAATGTCTGCCGTGATGATTTGATTGAAGTGTGAGAAACTGGGGAAGTTGCAGATTCTTGGAAAGAAAATTAAGTCATAGGAGACAGGACGTCCATACACACCTACTAGCAATGCTGCCTCTTTGTCCTGTGTAAAACCTTATGCTGCCCTCATTAATACATACAAATGTATTATTTTTCCTCTTGTGAGGTTAAAAAATTCATCAGCAGATAAGTAATTTCTGTTCCAGTCAGACTGAATGAGAATGTCTTTAAGGTAAACGCAGGGAAAAATTTTCTTTGCACATGTAGATGAAACAATAATCAATAAGTCAATAATCAAATGAGTTTTTCTTTTATTAGAAAGATGTAGGATAGCTTGGGGGATGCGGTGGCTGAGCAGTTGAGACACTGGACTTGTCTACGGTAAAGTTGGCAATTCAAGACCCAAGCACTGCATGATAGGGTGAGCTCCCATCACTTGCCCCTCCCAGTAGTTCAAAAGCATGCAAATGTGAGTAGATAAATAGGGAGCATTTTGGTGGGAAGTTAACAATGTTCCAGGTGCCAGCCGTGTGACCTCAGAAGCCTCTTTGAACAATCCTGGTTTCCTTTCCTCGGAAGCAGAGATGAGCACGGCCCACAAAAGTTGAACACAACTGGACAGGAGAAACCTTTTACCTTTTTTTCAGGATGACAAAAACAGTAAGAGAACAGTTAGCTCAGGGTCACCTAATGTGGCTTGCGACTAATTTGAGAAGCTGAACCTCCAGCATGGAAGCTGGAGAATTAAGCCACGATCTCGGTTCCTCCGATCGTGGCTTAATTCTCCAGCTTCCATGCTCTGACCGATGGACTGGGATGGCAGTTCCCAGAAGCAAGGCTCCACGGTTGCCCTCCTCCCTGCCACATACCAGCTTATTCCAATCCCTGAATTTTCTTAGGTTTGTGAGCTTCAATCAAACAGCTACGGTGGATGCAGTGCTGGGTTACCTGATTGCGTTCCTGGTGCTTCTTTCCACCGTGAAACTTTGGCACCTGTTGAGACTCAACCCCAAGTTGAACATGATCACCTCTACCTTGCGAAGAGCCTGGGGGGACATATCAGGATTTGCCACCGTGATTATCATCATGTTCCTAGCTTATTCCATCGCTGTGAGTAGTCTGGAAGCCTATGCTCAGCCAGACTGAGCCTGCTTGCATGTTTGTTTATTCAGTTTAGCTAGCATCCACATGGGTTGTTCATAAAGCAGAGAACTTAGTCTAGAACAAAACAGAGTACCATTTCCCCCCCCCCAAAAAAAATTTCAAATCCTGAGCAGAACTGGATGTTAGGATCCCATCCTAAGCCTTTGCGAACACTGTTATACTAACTACAGCTTGGAAGTAAACTAGCTTACTTCTCCAACACCAAGAAAGAACTGCAACTGATTTCAAACCGGTTCAGAATCCTTATGTGGAAATGTCTTAAAGCTAGATGTTGTGTTAAATAATACTCATTTTCAGTCTACCTTTCTTCTGGGAACTCAAAAGTTACACGTACCCTCTTTTTATTCCTGGGGCAACATTTCTACGCGTTAGTTCAGGAAGGTAGGGCTGGTCCAAAATCAACTTGTGAGCTCCATTAATAATAATAATAATGATGATGATGATAAAGTTGGAAGGGACCTTGGAGGTCATCGAGTCCAACCCCCTGCTCAGGCAGGAAACCCTATACCATTTCAGACAAATGGCTGTCCAGTTTCTTCTTAAAAACTTCCAGTGTTGGCGCATTCACCGCTTCTGGAGGCAGGTTGTTCCACTGGTTAATTGTTCTAACTGTCAGGAAGTTTCTCCTTAGTTCTAGGTTGCTTCTCTCCTTGGTTAGTTTCCATCCTTTGCTTCTTGTCCTGCCTTCAGGTGCTTTGGAGAATAGCTTGACTCCCTCTTCTTTGGGGCAGCCCCTGGGATACTGGAAGACTGCTATCATGTCCCCCCTCGTCCTTCTCTTCGTTAAACTAGACATACCTAATTCCAGCAACCGTTCCTTATATGTTTTAGCCTCCAGTCCCCTGATCATCTTTGTTGCTCTTCTCTGTACTCTTTCTAGAGTCTCAACATCTTTTTTACATCGTGGTGACCAAAACTGGATGCAGTATTCCAAGTGTGGCCTTACCAAGGCTTTGTATCCTGTATGACCCACAGAAGAAGATAATAAGTTGGAGCATTATAGAAGTTAAAACTGTAAGATGCCCACGAGAGTGTGTGTTGAGGAATCTGGCCTTATGGAGAAGCTCCTTTCATTATCAGGCTTGAGATGATTATCGGCAGAATTAGTCCATGTTTTAACACTATAAAAAAAAAAAGAGAATAACGGAGTTGGAAGGAACCTTGGAGGTCTTCTAGTCCAACCCCCTGCTCAGGCAGGAAACCCTGTACCATTTCAGACAAATGGTTGTCCAATCTCTTCTTAAAAACCTCCAGTGATGGAGCACCCACAACTTCTGGAGGCATGCCATTCCACTGATTGTTCTATTTTCTCCATACCAGGTGAAATTTGAGCAGTAGGAGGGCCTGTGTAAACTGCTTAATGGCAGCTAGTATCATACTTGACTTTCCTGTTCACCAGCCCACTAACAGTTCTTTTTTTTTCATTATTCATTAATTTCATCCATTCATTAGTTTCATGACCTTGCTCCAGGAACTCAAGATGGCAGTTGCCAAAAAGGCCAAGACAGTGCTGGGCTGCATTAACAGAGGGATAGAATCAAGATCACGTGAAGTATTAATACCACTTTACAAGGCCTTAGTAAGGCCACACTTGGAATACTGCATCCAGTTTTGGTCACTACGATGTAAAAAAGATGCTGAGATTCTAGAAAGAGTACAGAGAAGAGCAACAAAGATGATTAGGGGACTGGAGACTAAAGCATATAAGGAATGGTTGCTGGAATTGGGTAGGTCTAGTTTAATGAAGAGAAGGACGAGGGGGGACATGATAGCAGTGTTCCAATATCTCAGGAGCTGCCACAAAGAAGAGGGAGTCAAGCTATTTTCCAAGGCGCCTGAAGGCAGGACAAGAAGCAACGGATGGAAACTGATCAAGGAGAGAAGCAACCTAGAACTAAGGAGAAACTTCCTGACAGTGAGAACAATTAACCAGTGGAACAACCTGCCTCCAGAAGCGGTGAATGCTCCAACACTGGAAGTTTTTAAGAAGAGACTGGACAGCCATTTGTCTGAAATGGTATAGGTTTCCTGCCTGAGCAGGGGGTTGGACTGGATGACCTCCAAGGTCCCTTCCAACTTTATTATTATTATTATTACATAGCATTCCCCCCCCCAAATTTTCCCTGCAACTACTAGCTTGTTTGTGCGCTAAGACAGGGCAGCTGTCTCAAAGTCCACTAAGGAGCTTCAATCGCTGAGGGAAGGCTGGTTAAACAATTCAGCTACTATTTATTATACTGAGTTTATATTTGCCTTGACCATCAATTAATCAGAAGCGTTTCCCATCAGAGAGGTTCAAACTTATTCCATCTTCTCAGAATATCTTCCTGTCAGAATAAAAAATGAGCAGTAGACATTATGGAGAAAATAAAGTGCCTGGCATCTAAGTTGTTTTTTTTTTTTTTTTTTTAAATGCAGACAAATCTAATATATGGCTGGAAACTGAATTCATACAAGACTCTGTTTGATTCTGCTGAGACTATGGTCAGCCTTCAGTTAGGAATTTTCAACTATGAAGAGGTATGATATGATACTTTCTAAATAAGGTCAGTCAAATGAAAATATCAAACAGTGATTACTTCATTTAGAGCACGGAGAAATGTGGACTGATCTTATCAGAAGGGAACCTATGATTTAAATCTAGAGAGAGAGAAACGTAATCAAGGAAAAATTTTAAAAAAATGAAATATAGACTAATTTGGGGTGCAAATCTATGCATCCTGACCACATATAGCAAAGCTTACTTTTGCATATACATGCAAAGGGTTGTACCCACTACAGCATTACGTCTCTCCAATTTGATATCCTGCAACGATCTGGACTCAAGAGTTACCCAGTCATCTTAGCCACTGTTGAGAATTTTGGGAGCTTAAATTTATAAAGGGAAGAGAATCTGGTGACAGAAAGCTGAGTTAGCTTCTTCTTCTCATTAGAATGGGTTTTATGGATGGATTAGAGAACAAACAAAAGTATATGATATCGTCAAGAGAGTAAAAGAATTGAAATGGAAATGGGCTGGTCACATGGGAAGAACTACTAAGGGCAGTCGTAGAATAGATCCCACTTGATAAAAAGCGTCCATGAACGAGACCAGATCAAAAATATTTGTTATACTTATTCAGCTGTAAAAACTGTACAGGGAAATAAAATCATAAGCATTGAAATAATTCAATGTACCCAGGTTAGCTAGTTTCCTGTTGCTGTTAGCTAGCAAAATCAAAATCTCAGCTGCCTCCAGGACATGCAGCAGCTACTGCCCTGTTCAGAGTTTTTAAGCAGCTTTATAAAAACCTTTTTTTTCTTCTATGTTTTTTTTTCCATAGACTAATAACATTTCTCGAATTACAGGTCTTGGATTACAATCCTATCTTGGGCTCCTTCTTGATCGGTTCCTGCATCATCTTCATGACATTTGTGGTGTTGAACCTCTTCATCTCGGTCATCCTGGTGGCTTTTAGTGAGGAGCAGAAACATTATCAGGTTTGTTCATCGAATCTAAAGCTCAGTTTAAAGGAGACTTGAGAAAGTCCCAAAGTCGAATCTGGGGGCTTCTGGAGTCCTTTGCGACGCTTAACACCCGGTGTGGATGGTGGAACTCTCTCAGATGGGAAGAATGCTTTTCTGCCATTTTGTTGAAGGAAATAATGAAAAAAGAGGGGGGAAAAAACCAGTGCATGGCTGAAAAATGGATATACTGTGTTTCCCTAAAAATAAGACCGGGTCTTATATTAATTTTTACTCCAAAAAATGCATTGGGACTTATTTTCTGGTTAGGTCTTATTTTGGGGAAAAAATGGTACTCAATGCGTCCGTCTGGCTGAGGATCTTAACTGGTGCTTATTTTGGTGGTAGGGCTTACATATATTATGAGCATCCTGAAAAATCATGCTGGAGCTTATTTTCCAGTTGGGTCTTAATTTTCGGGAAAACACGATAGTGCAGTTGTCCAAACAGAAAAGTCGAAAGACGTTCTTTCAAAAGCTTGGACAATCCAACTCTTGATGCATCTTGCTTCAACTGGCATTATTTGCTGTCCAATGCAGCCCATCCTTGTCTGTTCTCCAATGACCATGCTGTTCACCAAAAGGCTGGTCACTCTTGAGGTCAAGACAAAGTCGCCTGCAGTAGGAGGGAATCTCAATACGGGAAGTCCCCGAATTATAACCATCCGTTTAACGACTGTTCAAAGTTACAATGGCACTGAACAAAGCAACTTACAACCGATCCTCAAACTTGCAATCGTCACAGCATCCCCATGGTCATGTGATCATAATTTGGACCTTTGGCAACCAGCACGTATTTACCATGGTTGCTGCATCCTGGGCTCATGTCATCACCATTTGAGACCTTTCCAGATGGCTTCCGACAAGCAGCCAGTGGGAGAAGCATTCACTCTACGCTTCACTTTACAAAGTGGTGATTTGCTTAACAGAAAAAAGTCATAAAATTGAGTCTGGTTCACTTAACAGCTGCTTGGCTTTCCAGTCCCTATTGTAGTCATAAATCAAGGACTATTTGTTTGCTGATTTTCCCCATGGTAAGTTCTCACATGCTGAACTACAGCTTCCATTGGTCCTAGATAGGCTAGCTAGTCATTGGCTATATTGCCTGGGTGTGGATGGCGTTTAATACACGTGGAGAATATCAGGGTAGGATGCTCTGCATTAAATAATAGCTTTTGATTTGCAAGATGAATCTTTCTCTTTTCTTGATTTTGTGGCATCAATTCACTGTCAATTCAGCCGTCTGGCTAGGGAATTTTGGAAGTCGAAATCCGTGCATCTTAAATTTTGCTAAGGTTGAGAAATACTACTCCATTTTTATTTTTATTTTTTAGCAATCCAGCGTTGTAACACTCATAACATTTCTTTTTTTTTAAAGGCTTCAGAAGAAGAGATAGTGGACCTCCTGCTGAAGAAAATGTGCAGTTTTCTTGGAATTAAATATAAAAATGACCGCGTTCCAGCTTGTGGCAAGCAGCTGCAAGCATCTGGGAATGACATGTAATGGCTCACCCAAGATTTTGCTTCTCATGTGGATTTGTAGCTGGTGTGGTTCACTTGTAAATGTTGTGATTTCTGGGTTTGTGACATGCTGTGGTAGAAAACGGGAGCTCATTTTTAGGAATCCAAAGCTTCGATTTGATCTGTAATAATTGAATGTGTATTTTGCTAAAGATATAGAAATACTTTCTTAAGCTAGATAGAACAGGATTCCTTTTTGAGGTGTGCATTGCTGTTTCCCGTCCCTATTTCTCAGTGTGATATAATAAATGCTAAGTATTAAAGCATAATTGCAGCTCAGTTAATTAAAGATTTGCAACTGACATGTCTCATATTCCTGTAAAATTTTCCCCATGGAAATGTTTGGCTCTCATACAAATATCATCACGTATGAGTGGAAGGTCCCAGAAATTGAAAAGATGAAGAAGAAAAACAGTCCTTTTTGATACATTTTCCACTGCAGGCTTAATAAATAGAATTCCCAAATGTAAAAGATTAAACAAAATATCCCTTCTTGGAGAAACGGATTTGCAGTATGGCAAGCGAGCCATACATCTCCCACCCATTTTTTTTCTCCAGCTAAAATAATTCCTCAAAATGCTTTTGTCTGGGATTTCCAACCTACGGATGTTTATTCAGGTTTTCTAAGAAAACAGACATGCTGTAATCTACTGGAGCCAAGTGCTTTCAAAAACAAAAACGGGTAAGAACCGATACAATTTAAGTAAAAAAAAAAAAGTTTATCACCACTGAAGGCTAGCAAAGCTAGGGTTGCCAGGTCTGCTTCCAAAAAATACCGGACAAGCGGGGTGGGGTGGGGGGGTTAAGTAGTAAAAAAAGTAGACTGTACAGCTTTAGATTACGTACCATTTCATCATAAAGCTTTTGAATAAAAAAAATGTCCACTATTTTGTGAAAAAAAATAGCGAACATAATGTGAAAAAAGTGGACTGTCTGCTCAAATAATAATAATAATAATAATAATAATAATAATAATAATAATAATAATAATAATAATAAAGTTGGAAGGGACCTTGGAGGTCATCTAGTCCAACCCCCTGCTCAGGCAGGAAACCCTATACCATTTCGGACAAACGGCTGTCCAGTCTCTACTTAAAAACTTCCAGTGTTGGAGCATTCACCGCTTCTGGAGGCAGGTTGTTCTACTGGTTAATTGTCCTCACTGTCAGGAAGTTTCTCCTTAATTCCAAGTTGCTTCTCTCTTTGGTCCGTTTCCAACCATTGCTTCTCGTCCTGCCTTAATAATAATAATAATGATAAAGTTGGAAGGGACCTTGGAGGTCATCTAGTCCAACCCCCTGCTCAGGCAGGAAACCCTATCCCATTTCAGACAAATGGCTGTCCAGTCTCTTCTTAAAAACTTCCAGTGTTGGAGCATTCACAACTTCTGGTGGCAAGTGGTTCCACTGATTAATTGTTCTAACTGTCAGGAAATTCCTCCTTAGTTCTAGGTTGCTTCTCTCCTTGATCATTTTCCATCCCTTGCTTCTTGTCCTGCCTTCAGGCGCTTTGGAGAATAGCTTGACTCCCTCTTCTTTGGGGCAGCCCCTGAGATATTGGAACACTGCTATCATGTCCCCCCTCGTCCTTCTGTTCGTGGACACCTGGCAACCCTAAGCAAAGCATTCTCAGGTCCAGCTTGACTGCTGGCATCTGTATCCATGGCCAGATTCCCGAAGGACTTGGTTGGCCCACTCCACCACCTGCTTGATGAGCTTTCCATCCTGGCCCACTAACCAGATCTGACTCTGTCCAGCTTCCACGCTGAGCTCAGAGAAGGCCGGCTGGGGGGTCACCATCCCTCCCCAAAAAGGGACCTTTTCCAGTTTTGCAGCTGCCTCTCTCTCTGGGTGTTGCTATCCACACAGCACCCAGCAGAAAACCTATCGGGGGGGGGGGTAGGGTTGCCAGGTCTGCTTCCAAAAAATAGCGGACAAGCGGGGGGGGGGGGTTTAAGTAGTAAAAAAAAAGTAGACCGTACAGCTTTAGATTACGTACCATTTCATCATAAAGCTTTTGAATAAAAAAAATGTCCACTATTTTGTGAAAAAAAAAATAGTGAACATAATGTGAAAAAAGCGGACTGTCCGCTCAAATAGTGGACACCTGGCAACCCTACGGGGTGGGGGGTTCAATCCTGGCACTTTCTCCAACCTCCCCCTCCACACACCGCTGCTCCCCAGAGTCTTCTTCCCCTCTGCAGGCCGGGGAAGAGGGGAATTGTAGTCCCTCCAACTCCAGAGCGCAGCGCGCGGGGCGAAGGAGAGGGGGCAAAAATGGAAAGCTCTCCGCAGCGGCGCGCAGCGACTCCGCCCGGCGCGGCACCCCTTTCCTTCCCTTCCCCTCGCCCGGCCAGGCCCCCTCGGGCCGGGAAGGCCCGCCTCCTCCCTCCCTCCCTCCCCTCCTCTTGCCCGGCTGCTTTTGCCCTCCGGCCCGGGCCGCCTCTCCGCGGAGCGGCCCCGCGATGGCAGCAGTGGCGGCGACTTGGCGAGCGCTGCGGAAGGTCGGGCTTGGCGCCGCGGCCGGGCCGCGCGGATCCTTCCGGCCCGGCGGATCCTGGCTGGGGTGGCCCAGCAGCAGCGGCGCCCGCAGCGGCCCCGAGGCCCGGCGGCTCTGCACCAGCCCCGCGTTGCTGCTCGCCGGTGAGTGGCGGCCGGGGAAGCGGAGCCCTCCTGCGCCATTGCAAGGAGAGGCGGTGCCAGAGCGCGGCGGGAGGCGCCCAGCTCGCCTGGCCGCCCTGCTGCTCACCCGGCTCCGGATCCAGCCTCGCCGAGGGATCGCCCGCAAAGCCCGAGCGCCGGGGCGCGTAGCCGGAGGCCCCGCCGCTTCCCTGCACGGCTCTCGGAGCGAGGGGCCGGCAGCCGGGCAGGTGGGGCGCCCCGGCGCGCGGCTCTTGCAGTTCGGCTGATTTGCGCGCTTCTGGGGGAGAAGGGATGCCGGGAGTTGGATCAGGCTGCCCGTGAATCCCGCTTCCTGGAAGCCGAGGCCCTTCGCTTTCACGCGTGGGCAAGCGCAGCCAGGGAGTGGGTTTCCTGGAAAGGGCCCGTTGTGCAACGCAGGGTGGCAAAACAAATGAACCGCGGAGCGTAGCAAGCCTTCCTTCCTCGCAGTCAAGGCTGAGCTTCGGATATAGAGCGAATGTCGTTTTTAGTAGGCTTTCAAGCTGAGAAACGTTACCAGGAAGGTGCATTGTTCAGTGTGTTTCCCTCCCCCCCCCTCTTTCCAATACATAACTCTGGGTTCCAGGCTGCCCCTCATCCTGCAGGGGTGCTGAGACCTTGTTGGAGAAATTGGCCAGGGTGACTTTGGGCCAGTCCCTTTCTCTCAGCCCAACCCCCACCCCACAGGGTTGTTGTGGTGGGGAAAATAGGAGGAGAAAGTAATATTAGGGATGTTTGCGGCCCTGGGCTGTTTATAAAGGATGCCCATGGTGTCTCCTGCAAATTGGTCCAGAGAGAACTGAACATGCTCAGTAGTTGTGGAATTGTATCATCTGGAAAGGAAATAGTGCAAAAAGAGAGAGAGGGCAGGACAGTAAAGAAAAAAGTATTGGTTGGGAGTGTCATTGTGTTAGGAGAACAAAATATCTGCTTTCTTTCTTTCTTTCTTTCTTTCTTTCTTTCTTTCTTTCTTTCTTTCTTTCTTTCTTTCTTTCTTTCTTTCTTTCTTTCTTTCTTTCTTTCTTTCTATTATTTAGTGCCTTAATTTATCCCTTTCTACTATTATGTTGAATATGAGTGAAGTGTGTGCCTTTGCGTAATATTTGACAGGTTTTACAAATAGATCGATTGGGTGCCACCAGTTCAGTTTTAACTTATAGCCACCTCGTGGTTAATTTCTTAGCCCCCATCTCACATAGGTAGTAGTGTATACTCACACTGGGCAACTTAAAACAATACACAAATAGAAATAACAAAGCCCCAAAACAAACATTAAAAATAATAAAATAATCTGGGAGAGTACAGCCCGTACACGAGAAACAACGCATCCATGTCACAGCTTCCATAATTCTGCTGACCTCCAGACCTGATGCAGAGCTATATCTTCAAGGCCTTCTGGAAAAGTTAGTGAGATTGGGATCTCCTCCAAAATGATCTGCCCCCCCCCACCTGATTCCTCATCTCTTTCCATAGCGTTCCCTTCACTGCTGTAATCAAATCCATCCACCTTGCTGCTGGTTATTCCCTTTGTTTCTTTCCACCTTTGCCAGCATTAGAGCCATCTCAAGGAGCTAGCCCCTTTGCACATTAATAATAATATTCATCATCATAACGTATAATAATGAAGCAAGTATGGAAACAACTTTTGTACGTGCGGAAGGGGAATAATATTACGAGTAATGTAGAAAGCAAAAGCCGGATCCAGCATAAGGTTGAAAGTTTGACAAAGTTTGACTGATCAGACAGGGAAAAGCACTGAAGTATAACCTAAGCAGATACGAATGCCTAAAAAAATAATTCTTAAATATGATTTACCGCTTTACGCCTTACATCAAAAAGGAATTTCTTAGCTCAGGATTCAGTTTTGGGGTCCATACTAGAAGAGCATAAGTAGGATTGCAGAGGGATATGCAAATACAGAGCCTTAAAACTGACCCATTTCTTGTTGTTGTTTTTTAAGCTCGTCGGTTTACAGACAAGCACGAATGGATCTCCGTTGAAAACGGTATCGGAACGATAGGAATTAGCAACTTTGCACAGGTACTGTTTTCAACCCTCCCTGGTTCTTGGCATTGTCGGTTGGCCTTGCTCTTTGATTTCTTGATTGTCCTAACTGCCATTTCTGCCTGCAAAGCCAATTTGTGGACTTGGACCTCAGAGCCTGCCTGGAAAACATGATTGACAGCCCCGGCTCTGCCCTCTTCCTGCCTCACTGGCTTGGCCTCATCCCAAGAAGCTTAGAAGCGGAGGGGAAATAACAGGCCTCAATGTTTCTATTATAATTTCTCTTTGGCTCATTGGAGAAAATGCATTTCATAATGTAAGAAAGGCAGTCTTTAGATTACCAGGAGCAATATAGGTAGTCCTTGACTTAACAACAGTTTGTTTAGTGACCGTTCACAGTTGGATGGAACTTGAACTCTCGGTCTCCTGGTGACTGGTCCAGAGTCACTCAGCAGGCTTTCACGATTAAGACAGGACTCGAACTCATCGCCTCTTACTCTCCAGCCTGGAGCCTTAACCATTAAACCAAACTGGCTCCCAACTGGCTCTCTTTCTTAAGGACAATATGAGAAGTGCAACAAAGCTCCTCATATTTGGAGTCAGGTGTTGGGCTCCCCTGTCCATGTTGCCAAAAATGGGAGGTGCGTGGACTTCTTTCCTGCTTAAATTCCACCACGAAATGCTCAAATTTTCTACAGCGGTATCCACTTCTCTTGAGTCATTGCTGACACGGGAATTTTTCATTTCAGGAAGCACTAGGCGACGTTGTTTATTGCAGTCTTCCAGAAATTGGAACAAAGCTGAACAAACAAGGTAATTGTTTTTGGTGTTTAAAAAGAAAAACCTTGTCTCTCCCCAAAGTAAACGTTAATTAAGCAGCAATGTCATCTTTGGGTGAATCAAGTTACTTTAAGTTTTGTTTTTTTTAAAGGATACAGGTGTGGCCAAAAGATTTCTTTTTCTCTACTCTGAATAGCAGACCGATGTGGATGTTTGATGGTGTTTCAGGTATCTGAGTAAAGCCCACCTTTTCCAATGGACGGATCATAAATTTGTCGATGCTGAAGGCGTTTAAGTGGTGCTCCAGTTGTTTTGGGATTGCACCCAAGGTGCCTATTATGGTTTATTATACAGGCAGATGCTCAGAACTGGACTTGGCATTTTTGCCTGTTATTTATGTATTTATTTATTTGCCACCCTGGGGCTACTTTGGACGGCTTAGAAGAATAAAAAGGATGGGGGGGGGGGGAAGCGTGTGAACAGGACAGAAGAGAATAGAACAATAAACAAACAATGAAAGAGAACACAATGAGAAATACAACTATATGATTACCAAAAGAAGAAGAAGAAGAAGAAGAAGGATGGACAGGTAGAAAGCAGAAAACCAGGACAGGCGGGGACGGGGGGGAGAAATGCAGGATCTGCCATCCATCCAGCAGCCCCCTTCAGCATGACGTGTCGTACAAATGGAAACTCTCGTTGTGGGATCCCTGTGCCAATGCTTTCTCCCATTTAATGTTCCAGATGAATTTGGAGCCTTGGAAAGCGTGAAGGCTGCTAGTGAAATCTACTCCCCCATCACGGGAGAAGTCATAGACATTAACACGGCCCTTGCTGATAATCCTGGCCTGGTCAACAAATCTTGTTACCAAGAGGGTAAGAGAAGGAATTCCCACTTTTCCCAAAGTTTCTGAATGATAGTTTGCAGAATTCGCAATAGTGGCACGTATCTGTTCTTGTGATGGGTCTTGTGATGGGGAGGCTACATCAGGTCGTTGGGAGATTGCAGAATATCACAACAATACTATGGGAACTTATCCAACAGAGTAATGTGGGATAAGCATTACAGGTAGTCCTCAACTTACAACGGTCAGTTGTAAGTCAGGGTGGCCGTTAAGTGGGTCACCATGTGACCGTGACTGATTGTGCAACCTTTTTGCAGTAATTGTTAACCGAACTCATTTTCCCCCCGATCGGTGGTTTTTGGCCCTAAACTGGAAGTAAATACTGGAAACTGGCAAACAGAAATGCCCAAAATTGCAGTCACGTGACCGTGGGATGCTGCAAAGAGCCATCAATGCAAACTGGGTTTGCTAAGTACCCGAAATGCGATCACAGAACCGCAGGGTGTGTGCGTATACAGTTGTGGAAACTTTGAAACTGGGTTGCAAATAGCTCTGGGGAAGTCAGTTGTAACTTCGGTCACTAGTGAGTTGTTGTTAAGTGAGGATTACCTGTAAAGTTCTTTGGAAGGCCAGATCCTGAAGCTGAAGCTCAAATAGTTTGGCCACCAAATGAGAAGAGAGAATTCCTTGGAAAAGACCCCGATGTTGGGGAAGATGGAAGGCAAAAGGAGAAGGGGACGGCAGAGGAGGAGATGGTCAAATAGGACGGGGGAGCAGGCTAAGATCCATGGAGTTGGGAAGAGTCAGACACAGCTTAGTGTCTGAACAAAAATCCCAAACAATACATATGAAAAAGGAAAGGGGCTTCAGTTGTGTCTGTTGAGGTTCTCAGTCATCCAGTTATCCAAGGTGCTTTTTCAAGAGACAACTGGACTTTCTTTATTTTTCCTTGAAGACGTTTCGCTTCTCATCCAAGAAGCTTCTTCAGTTCTGACTTAACGACTGAACAAAGTGCAACCTTTCAACCTCGCTTTCAAAGATTTGGCAGTTTGTAACTAGAAAAGCAGCTCTCCGATTTCCCTTGGTTAAAACCTGCACAGGAATTGCATTCATCATCATAATGCAATATCTGCTACTTACTACAGATAGTTTCTTGATTTACAATGAACATGAATTTGGGCAAACTCCGGGAGACAGCGGAGGACAGGAGACCTGGCGTACTCTATAGTCCACGGGGTCGCAAAGAGTCGGACCTGACTTAGTGACTGAACAACAGCAACAAAAACCTGTAAAGTTAAGAGGAGAAACCCCTGGACCTAAGAGTAGCATTTACGCGAACTACAGGAGCCCTGGTGTTGTTGTTTTTTGGTTTTTTTAAAAAAAACCCTGATTTGTTGTTGTTGTTTTTTGCTCACAGGTTGGCTTATCCAAATGACTGTGGATAATCCTTCTGAACTGGACGATCTCTTGACTGAAGATGCGTATGAAAAATACATCAAATCCATTGAGGAATAGCTAGAAGGTGCCAATAGCTAAGCCAGTGCCAACTCCGGTGTAGATTGTCCCAAATTACTGGCCCAAAGAGAAGTTGGCGCAGCAGCCGGTTGAGGAAATTTTCGAGGGGGAAAAAAAAAAAAAAGCACTGCCTTTCTTCAAATTGCGCGAAAGGCAGTCCCACAAATGTCTGCAAAATCAAAACGTCGCTCCGCTTCTCTTTCTAGGCAGCATCAGGAATAATTTCGACTTTTCTCCCCCTCCGTTCTGATGAATATAATTCCGAGGTTTGAAGTCCATAACTCCTTCTTGGGTAGAGTGACCTTTGTTGCTGAAATGAACCCAGAAGGGTTGATAAGAATAGATCTGGGAAAACGATGCGACAGCCTTAATTCCACCGCACCACAACTTCTGCTTTTTATTTGTACAGATTTTCTTCCTTTTTCTTCTTCCACCAGCTTTCCCTGGGCGTCTGTTTTCAGTCGGCTTTTTGGTCACCTACCAGAAGCTCTGCTGCTGCCTTTGGTATTAGTGAAAGTCCTCAGAGATTAGATGGTCCGAAAGGGCAAGTGCTGGGCTGGAGGCGTGCGAGACCTCCAGCTAATCTTTCCTGCCTTGCAGCAGATAAGATAGCAGAAGTTAATAAAAAATCCTGACTTTACCAAGTGTGTTTGTTGTTCCCGTTATAGTCTCTTTGTGGGATTAATAGTTAAGTGGTGGGTAAGACTCAGATTGTGTATCGTTCTGGACAAATCTCTTCTTTAAAACCTCCAGTGATGGAGCACCCACAACTTTTGGAAGCAAATTAGGTTAGTTGTCCTCACTGTCAGGAAATTCCTGCTTAGTTCTAGATTGGATTTCTTCATTAAGCTTCCATCCATTGCTTCTTGTCCTGCCTTCACGTGTTTTGGAGAATGGATTGGCCCTCTGCTCACTGTGGGAGCCCCTCGGATATTGGAAGACTGCTATCGTGTCACCCCTAGTCGTTTTGCTCATTGGAATAAACCTACCCTACTTCCAGGGCCAATCTATTCTCCAAAACACGTGAAGGCAGGACAAGAAGTAATGGGTGGAAGCTTAACTGTTCATCACACACTTTGGTGTCCAGCCCCCTAATCATCTTTGACGCTCTTCTCTGCATTATTTCTAGAGTCCCAATATCTTTTTTGTATTATGGTTAAAAATACAAATGGGGGAAAAGCCCAGAGTGTGGTCTAATCAGGTCTGTAAATTGGGACGAGGCAGGAAGTGACATCATGCATGTCATGAGATTGTGACTTCTATTAGAGGCCCACCCACCGTAAACCGTACTTGCAAGAGCCAGGAAGTCAACCTCTGGAAAGAGTGTGAGTTCTGGATCCATCCAGTAGAGGGCACTGCTGGCTTGCTAAGCCGCCACCAAGGGCCTAGGGTGGTATTCTCCCAAGGTGCTACCACTCAGTTGTGTTGGGACTACAACTCCCAGAATTCCCCCAGTAGCTCGATGTGGCATGGGCAGGGGTAGGCAACCTGGGCTCTTTTATGATTCAGGCATTCTGGGAGTTGAAGTCCACGAGTCATAAAAGAGCCGAGGTTACCTACCCCGTGGTCTTGGGTACAACGCATCAGGAGAATATTAAAAGGCTGCAGCTTCCTCAAATGCAGCCACAGGACGAGGAGGAGGAGAAGACAGATTGGTTATGTTAGATGCAGCTGACATGCACGCTGCAGCTCATGAAAGCTTTGCCTTTTAATAGAAATGAATTAGCGGGAAAAGACAACTCCTGGTTCATGGATGTTGCTTTTCTATTGGTTTTCGGGCGAGATGGAGGGCTGTTTTTCAGCCCTCTCTGTGGGAAGCCGCTTGGAAATAATATTTGTGTTCAGCTGCAGCTGTCATTTTCCCGGTGACTGTTCTGCAGCCGAGCGAATAAAAATTAAGGAGATGGCTGAGTTTTTAAACTTCGCTAAACAGATCAGTGCTAAAAGATGTGGATTTTTTTATTTTTTATTTTACTAAAGGGCCTTTAAGGATCGGTCTTCATTCCGTTTGGCTCGTATTTATGACGGTCGCATTGCCCTGGAGTCATGTGATCCCCTTTTGCAACCTTCTGACAAGCAAAGTCAGAAGATTCACTTAACAACCGGGTTACTAATTTAACTGCAGCAATTCACTTAACAACTGTGGCAAAAAAGCTCATAAGAGCTGCGGAGGCCCAGTGGTTAGGGTGCAGTATTGCAGGCTAACTCTGCCCACTGTCAAGAGTTTGATCCTGACCGGCTCAAAGTTGACCCAGCCTTCCATCCTTCCGAGGTAGGCAAAATGAAGAGCCAGATTGTTGGGGGCAAAATGCTGACTTTGTAAACCTCTTAGAGAGGGCTGTAGAGCACTGTGAAGCAGTATGCCCTTGACGTGATGACCCGGTGCCTGGAGGCCGTGAGGGTCTGGATGGGGAGAAACAGACTCAGGCTCAACCCTTCCAAGACCGAGTGGCTGTGGCTACCGGCGCCTCGGCATAGTCAGCTGACTCCATCGCTGACTATAGGGGGCGAAACTTTGGCCCCCTCGGATAGGGTACGCAATCTGGGTGTCCTCCTGGA
>NW_015387573.1:456550-468255 GCF_001527695.2 Protobothrops mucrosquamatus
TAATAATAATAATAATAATAATAATAATAATAATAATAATAATAATAATAATAATAATAATAATAATATGTAAGTGTAAGTGCTATTGCTATTCAATTGGGCAAAACTCACTTAACAACTATCTCACTTAGCAACAGAAATGTTGGGCTCAGTTGTGGTTGTAAGCCAGTCACTATACAGTGACTGTATGTTCTTAGCAAAACATTTCTGGTTTTCTCTCATGCATTTGAAAAGTCTTTCCTTTTTAGTGTGCGCAGCTTGATAATTGCACTTGTCATAGAACAAGAAGGATTTTTAGTTTAAAAAAAAAAAGCCTGATGGTTCATTTTATGAATTGCAATCTCTCCCTGCAGACCCATAAAGGGACAATTTTTCTCTCAAAATGTACTTGACTCCTACTGAAACTGCAGATCAATAAAAATTATGTGCTTATGAGTCATCATGATTTCCTAGTCTATTTTATCTCTAAAGAAAGTTTTGGGGAGAAATAAATCTTTCCATTTGGTAGAATAATGTGCAGCCTTTTTTCTGAGAGAGAGAGAGAGAGAGAGAGAGAGAGAGAACAATAGTAAGATTGATAGACAGATAGATGTATTTTTCATTCCTAATGTTTTTCTAAATATGTATATGTATGTGTGTATAGGCGAACAGGGAATTCTCCTCTGACAATGATGACAATAAATGTAATCCAGGATCAGTAAAGGAATTAAATGCAACTCTCTTACTAATTTAGAGCTTTTAACACAGAGACAGATAGCAAAACCAATAGCACTTAGACTTATATACCGCTTCGCAGTGTTTTACTGCATTGTCTAAGTGGTTTACAGAGTCAGTATATGGCCCCTAACAATCTGGGTCCTCATTTTACCGACCTCGGAAGGATGGATATTCTGAATCAACCTTGAGCAGGTGAGATTCGAACTGCCCAACTGCAGTTAGCCGGCAGTCAACAGAAAGTAGCCTGCAATACTAACCACTGCACCACCAGGGCTTGCTTGCTTGTCTGTCTGTCTAAAATACCCTAGGAAGGATACATCTGTCTAACTTAGCTGGTGGTTTAGCTTGTTAAAAGATGAAGTTATTTTTAACTTGCTGTGTTTGTTCTCTTTGGTTTTAGGTTTCTTTCTAGGCTGCTGTTCTGTCCCCCCTCCTTTTCCCCCCCTCAGCTGATTGATTTGTTGCTTACAGCCTTTTCTGGCTGAAAACAGAGTCTGAGTTTGGGTGATCAAAGGACAAATTCTGCTGTCTGCCTGCATCTGCTAGCCCAGATCTCTTGGCCAGGATGATAGATGGCTGGCTAAGACCGCAGACAACTCATTGATGTCACACTGGAGACTGAAATGCTTTTTCATTGTCACTGGCTGTGTCTTATGCTCCATGTCCCCAGCGTGATGCTTGCAGACGCAAATCTGTCTTGCAGACATAAAACTTCCTTGCAATCCTAAATCTTTCTAAACAGAAGCTGATTTGAACGTCCTCAACTCAGTACCTTGTCCTTCCTGGGTTTTTTTTGTTTGTTTTTGTTTTGATATTCCATTGCTTCGTTTGAAATAAATAGCAAACACAAAACTTCAGCCACGCTTCTGTCTGGCTCTGCTCTTCAATAAACTGCAACCTTCTTTCTAAAGCAGTCTCCATTTTGTTTATTCCCAGCTTGGACTGGACCCTGATGAAGATTTTTCTTTCAACCCTCACTTAAAAATGGCAGTGTTTGCGTAACAACTGTGACAAGAAAGGTCATAGAAGGGGGCAAAACTTACTTAGCAACTGTCTTGCACAGCAACAGACTCAATTGCGATGGTAAGTCGAGGACTACCTGCACAGTTGATGCTCAAAGGAGACAGATTGGTTGGTGCAGAATAGGTGGTCCTCCTCTTTTGTTCTCAGGGTCATTATTAGTGGAGCAGTTTCCTTCATCTCGGATTCCAATAAAGGTAAGAGAGTTTGAAAGCAGCTGCATCCCTGATGCCTGCCCCACTGGGTGGGACAATTCCAGACCTATCTTATTTTGGCGACTCTGGCTCACAGCTCAAAGGAGAAAAAGACGTGGCCGTTTATTTATTCTTTGAGCGCTGTGAGATTGATGATCCACTCAGCCTCCGATCTCCACCCGGTGCACACAATCAGAGCAGAGTAATTCAAACTGACATTTAAAGGACTGGAGGCAAGCCATGTATTACCCGGATGGTCTGAGAAAGGTCGGTGGCAGTGCTGGCAACTTTTCCAGTGGAAATATAAAGCCTTCCATGTTTGATCCCTGGCAGAGGTCCAAGGATAGAAAACAGAGACTGAACTGGGTGAGAGAGAGGCAGGGCAGTGAATATTGATATAAGTGGAAAGGATGGGGGGGGGAACATAAACCCCATAAATATTTGCTACAGGCCCTGCTGGCTGCATTGGATGGGAGCTGAAGTCTAAACGATCAGGAGGGGACCTGATCCCACAAATGGGCGAGGTGAGTAGCAATAGTAAGTCTCCTTCCATCTCTTGAAAATCCTTAGCTCGAAGACAATGTCTCCTCCAGTTAAACTAATCCTTTCTTATTTGTGCGGTTTACTGTGGCATCTCCGTGGTTCCCAAATTGCAAACACAAAAGAAGTCTCTTACAAACTCCAGTTCTGACGCTAGTTTTTAAGATGTTGTTTAGGGCTATTGCAAAGATCCAGAAGACCATCAGATGGCAGCAAAGAGAAGTAGGAAACTTTGCCTCTTTGCTACCGCCTGGTAGTTAGGATTTTTGCAGTGCAGAACAACTACCAGGGAAAACAAAGCATGATTTACTCCAGGTTTTATGTGAGGATTACCCTGAGTTGCAAGCTAGACCTAAAACCTTTTTCACATTTGTCTGCTTCTGCTGGTCATGCTCCTATTTAAAGATGTACTTCAGAAGCATCACTACAGAATTAACACACCATCAAGGTAATTATTTTAGCTGCGTGAAATAATTGCATCAGTTCCTCCAAGGAGCTGGAAGGCGAGTTTTTTCTTTCTGCCTCTTCACCTTCATTAAAAACATGGATAGCTCTATTCATAAATCAAAAGTTCTGCTTAATTACAATATTCTCTCTCTTCTGATGTGCTTTGAGACTTCTTCTTCTTTCCTGGAAGTTTCTTTTGAACAAGCAATAAATCAGAGCCTTCAATTTTAACTCACTTAGATCACATAACAGAAGGAGAAAAAAAAAATCTAAGTGAGTTAAAACTGATGGAGAAAAAAAATATATACAACCTAAGTGAGTTAAAATTGATGGCTCCGGTGTATTGCTTGTTCAAAAGAGGCATCCAAGAAAGAAGAAGTTTCAAATCAAATCAGTAAGAGAGGAAGATAATTAAGCAGAACTTTTGATTGATGAATTGAGCAGGAATAAGATTTCTTTTCTAAAACAGGAAAAGGTGCGTGGAATAAGCCAGGCAGAAAATAAAACACCCTTTTCTTATTTATTTATATTTATCAAATTTATATGGTCACCCATCTCACAAGAAGTAACTTTGGATGGTGTACAATTTTGGACTTAGTGTATTTTTTTTATATTTTGTTTGTTTCCCTCTTGTCTGTATTTCTGATCCATCATCTTGATTGGTTGTCCTCGTCATTAGACAAAGAAGATGGCCTTCTCAAGCAGCTTGGGAAAGAGCAACTAATTGTTAGCCTTAATCTTGCATTATTTTATTGTTTAAAAAAGGAGACAGTATTTTGTGGGATTTCACCTAAAAGCCAAATAGGCTGGTTACTCTTGGGTATGATGCATGTGGATTTGTGAAGAGAGTTGACTTTCCTATATTTTCGCCCAGTGAGGAAGGTATAATGCACAACTTATTTCCTGCTCATCGTGCCGAAGTACCTGAGGACAAGATAAGAAGCAATGGATGGAAACTCCTCAGAGGGAAATCCAACCTGTAACTAAGGAGAAATTTCCTGACAGTGAGAACAATTAATTGGTGGAATGGCTTAGAAGTTGTGGAGGCTCCATCGCTGGAGATTTTCAAGAAGAGATTGGACAATCATTTGTCTAGAATGGTGTAGGGCAGGGGTCTTCAAACTTGGCCCTTTTATGACTTGTGGACTTCAACTCCCAGGGCTGGCAGAGGAATTCTGGGAGTTGAAGTCCACAAGTCTTAAAGTGGCCAAGTTTGAAGGCCACTGGTGTAGGCGGTCCTTCATTTGCAACCGTTTATTTAGTGACCATTCAAAATTACGACGGCACCGAATAAAAAGTGACCTATGACCGTTTTCCACACACGTACGATCATTGCAGCATCCCCAATGGTCAAGTGGTCAAAACATTTGGACGCTTGGCAACTAGTTCATACTTAAGACCGTTGTAATGTCCAAGGGTCACCTTTGTGATCTTCTGACAAGCAAAGTCAATGGGGAAGCCAGATTCACTTAACCAGGTTACTAATTTAACAGCTGCAGTGATTCACTTAACAACTATGGCAAGATGTAATACGGGGAAAGCTCACTTAACAAATGTTTCACTTAGCAACAGAAAGTCTGGACTCAACTGTGGTCAAGGACTACCTGAAAACCAAGCAGAAAGTTGATTATTGGAGGAATAATAATAATAATAATAATAATAATAATAATAATAATAATAATAATAATAATAATAATAATAATAATAATAATAAAAAAGTTGGAAGGGACCTTGGAGGTCTTCTAGTCCAACCCCCTGCTCAGGCAGGAAATCCTATACCATTTCGGACAAATGGCTGTCCAGTCTCTTCTTAAAAACTTCCAGTGTTGGAGCATTCACCGCTTCTGGAGGCAGGTTGTTCCACCGGTTAATTGTTCTAACTCAGGAAGTTTCTCCTTAGTTCTAGGTTGCTTCTCTCCTTGATTAGTTTCCATCCGTTGCTTCTTGTCCTGCCTTCAGGTGCTTTGGAGAATAGCTTGACTCCCTCTTCTTTGGGGCAGCCCCTGAGATATTGGAACACGGCTATCATGTCCCCCCTCGTCCTTCTCTTCGTTAAACTAGACATACCCAATTCCAGCAACCGTTCCTTGTATGTTTTAACCTCCAGTCCCCTAATCATCTTTGTTGCTCTTCTCTGCACTCTTTCTAGAGCCTCAACATCTTTTTTACATCGTGGTCTCTTCTGGTGTTCTCCAAGGTGGGCTCCCATCCTAGATGGCAGCGACTGTAGGACACAGAACTAAATACTCGTAAAGTTTCCCTCCATGCTTAGCTTTGCTGTCCAAAGCAGGACTCACACCCCCTCTGCAACTCGCCCATTGCTGGCAGTGATGCTCTTTAGGGCTTTCAGTGTTTTAATTTATCCATTAACATTGTAGGCTGTTTTAGCCTCTTAGCTTTTTTTATTGATTCTTAAATATCCTGAAATAGAAAACGCCGAACAAAGCTTTGGAATCAAAGCTCGGAGACAGCAGCTGAGGACACCCATAACATTGAACTAAGACCCAGAAGGGCTTGGATTTGGCTAAGGAAGTGGTCCTAATCTATGCTGGTTCGTAAACAATCGTTTATTTCACAGCACAATAGGTGAATCTAATACATTGTGGATTATTTGGCCAACCGGTTAACAAAATCATACGTCAGTGCAATGAATAAATTTAGACTGCGACTGTCCAAGGATCGTGGTTTGTACATGAACTTAGTACAATACTTGGGTCTGTCTGGGGTAAATCCAATAGTTTAATCTCCACATTATAGCATGGCAGGGAATTATTTATCTGGGGGAAAAGCTAGAGGAATTGGGGATTAATTACAAAACAATAGCTGTTTTTCCTGAGTAAATACATTTGTTATTTTACTTAGGAGTCAGGCTTTTCAGCAAGCAGACACATTTCACTTTAAAACATTGTTACTCATTTGGGTAATCTGATTATTATTACTAATTTTTGCCTAAAGTGTCCTTTAATGGCAACCGGTGCCTTTAGAAAAGAACTTTAATGTTCTTTTAATGGCAATGGATGTTTTCCAGAATAGGAAATCTGCCTGCAGGGAATGCAGTCTGAGGACAATCTCTGCAGGGGGGTTTAAGAAAGATTAAAAACAAGAAAAATCGGCTTTTTGAGGGGACTTGCTATTCCAAAATTAAAGCCGTAAAGATTGCCTGACAGCAAAACATCTCCAAATGCAAAGAGTCTCCTCTTATCTATAGGTAGTCCTCGCCTTAGGGCCAGAATTCCCAATGCTAAACAAGGTGGTTGTTAAGCAAACCATGCCCCATGAATCCGGCTTCCCCCATTGACTATGTTTGTTGGAAGCAGGCTGGGTGAGTCATCCATGGCAACCCCAAGATAACCCCACGATGTTGCAACTGTCGTAATTACGGTTAACAAGAGCCTGAATTCTGATCCCAAGACTGTAAAGAGGCTGTGACAGTCATGCGTGTGAGGACCAGTCATAAGTCACTTTTTTTTGGTGTTTTTGTAATTTAGAATGGCCATTAAACGAATGGTTGTAAGGCAAGGACTACCTGTAAGTCAAGGGCATCCATGGGACAGGTCAAAAAAACTCAAAATGGCAGCCACGACTGCCCAGTCAAAGCCTTGTCCTATTTCAGGCGGGTCTGATGCATAAAACAAGGGATGGCGTTGTGGCTGCCATCTTGATTTTTTTAAACCCCCCAACCCCTCTGCAAATACCCTGTATATACTTTCCCCTCCCCCTTGCAGGGGCTTTGCTTGATTTAGCCTGATATGTGTTTGTGTGTGTGTATGTATATGTGTATATATGTATATATGTGTATATATGTATATGTATTATATATCCTTTAAAATTCTAAAAATTGGAGGTTGACTCCTGGGTAAATTCATATTCAAAGAATCACAAACTGTGAGACCACCAGGAGGTTAAAAACTACAAAAAGTTTATTACCATTAAAACATTAAAACACCTAGCTTTCGCCGGCCTCCTGCCGGCTTCATCAGGGTGGCTAGCCGTCAGTGGGATGGCTGTTTTTATAGGAGCGGTGTATTATATGTATACGTATATATGTGTATATATATGTACATACATACACGTACACGCCCACACATTATTTGACAAGTGAAAGTACACTGTGTAGTAGCGCGGTGGTTACAAAGCAGTGTTGCAGGCTAACTCTGCGTTCCACTGCCAGCAGTTTGATCCTGACCGGCTCAAGGTCGACTCAGCCTTCCATCTTTCCGAGGTTAGCAAAATGAGGACCCAGATTATTGGGGGGGGAGGGCAAAATGCTGACTCTGTAAACCGATTCAGAAGGGCTGTCAAGCACTATGAAGTGGTATATAAGTCTAAATGCTGCTGCTATTGCTACAGCAGGGGATCCTAGGAAGGGATCTCAGAGGTCTTCTAGTCCAGCCCCCTGCCTTGTAATCAGGCTCAGGTCTGCAAATATATCCCAGTATTAGAAGCAAAGAGAAGAAGAAGAAGAAGAAGAAGAAGAAGAAGAAGAAGAAGAAGAAGAAGAAGAAGAAGAAGAAGAAGAAGAAGAAGAAGAAGAAGAAGAAGAAGAAGAAGAAGAGGAGGAGGAGGAGGAGGAGGAGGAGGAGGAGGAAGAGGAAGAGGAAGAAGAAGGCAGTTGAAAAACTACTTCTGCCTTGCTGCCAATAAACCTGGATGCATCCAGAATTGAAAGGGATCTTTATCACGGCGGCGTGCAAAAGAGACCACAAAAGCTTGCTCAGATGTTAACCAAGAGCACTCTCTCCCAATCTAGAAATGGCACACACACACACACACACACACACACACCTCTAGAGAGGGAAGGGAAAGGATTAGCTTCCCTAGCTGATCCTTTGGCATTCCCCCCACCCCTTTTAAATCTCATTCTTTAGCAACAAAGAGAGTTTTAAAAGCGGGCAGAGGAAAACAGCCCAAGTGCATACAGGCTTCCCTTGGATAGGCTATAAAATCCACCAGGAATTCAGATCTCATTCAAGTTTACTGGAGACGGCCTCCAAATTCTTCTTAAGCCTTGAAAAGAGAGTGCAGTCTCACCCATAAAACCTGAGCATTGCAAGGGGGGGGGGAAAGATGCCATTCGCTTGGGTGCAAACAGCCACGCTGACTGGGAAACGGCTTTCATCTCCTTGATGTTTTTAAAACGACCCCTGCAACATTTCCCAGTCTCAACCCACACGAAGCTGTTGTTTTTTCTACATTTGGACGTGAACAGCAAGAGGAAAAGGCTGGAACAGAAATGTTCAGAAATCTCTGTGGGGCAGGGAGCAGGGGGAGGTCAACTTCCAAGGTCCTGCCAACTGCTATGCAGAGCAAACAGACCATAAAATTGTGGGGTGAGGAGGAGGAGGAGGAGGAGGAGGAGGAGGAGGTAGTAGTGGTGGGGGAATTGGGCCATAAAATGTGAACACTCTGAATGAATTACAGAACTATTTGAACATGGGAACAGGATCAAAGGCTTTTCAATGACAAAGCACCAGTTCAGAAAACAAGCAAAGGGGAGCTGGGATAGGGATGAGCGGTGCAATTCATATTAATAATAAAAAAACCTTGAAAGAACCTTGTATTATTGCAGAGGACGAATCCTAGGATTGGCTCAGCTCAAACCCCTCCACCTCCAGCCTTCTAGGACAGCGGTTCTCAACCTATGGGTCGCGACCCCATTTGGGGTCGATCGACCATTTCACGGGGGTCGCCAAGCAAGGCTGTCCGCCATTTTTTTTCCCCTTTTCCGGCGGGTGCCTTACCTCCCTTGGGCTGGGCCAGCTGGTGGTCGGCCTGCTCCGTCTCTGCCGCTTGCCAGCTACGCCTCGGCCGGCGCAGGGGGTGGAACCACGCATGCGCGGCGCTCCCGGGCAGGGAAAGTCCTCGACTTACGACCGGTTTAGTCCTCGACTTACGACCGGTTGGGGGTCGCGGCATGAAAAAGGTTGAGAACCACTGTTCTAGGAGAAGGAGAATGAAGGAGAAATTTCCTAACTCTGAGAACAATCAAGCTTCAGAGGTTGTGGGTGCTCCATCACTTTCAAAGGCTTTCAAAAAAGAGACTGGATAACCATTTATCTGAAATGGTGTAGTAGGGTCTCCTGCTCAAGCAGGGGGTTGGGCTAGATGACCTCCAAGGTCCCTTCCGACTCTATTATTCTATGTATTTCGTTTGTACTACCAAGGGGCTTGGTTAGGGTGGCTATCTGGCTTTTATCTTTCCCCTTCTTTTGGGAAAAGCTGCATCGCAGTGTGAGAAGAACAATTTGGGGTCCCAATTCGAGTCGGGGTTGCGCAAGAGCAAATCAGGATGAAATCCAGACAAGTTGTGTGGAAAGGAGACCACCTATTCACACCCAAAAGGAAAGAGCTTCACTTTGGGGGGCACCCCCATGTTAAGGATGTACAAAGTAGGTATTTATAATGACAAGAGGCTTTGGTGTCCAGATAGGTAGGTTGAGGTGTTACTGGCCTGGGCTTTGATTGTGAGGTGTAGGTTAGATGTGTAATCTGGATATTGTCCTGAGGAAGTGTGAAGTCTTGGGAAGGAAAGATTGCCCTCAGATGTGTAAGATGCCCTTCTAAGTGTGGATTTATTGTGAGGAGTCTACTACGGTGATCTTGTCTTGAGGGGTTTATGTTTCCCTGATGGGGGCAGTGAAGTGCTTATAATCTACTTCCTAGGAATGTTATATGTGGTGTCTAAGTTTTCGACATATACTCAAACGCTGATTCGGGCCTGACCAAGCTCCTTGAATAGAGAGGTCATTAGGATACATACTTCTTTTCAGCCCATGAGGAAGGAATCTTGAACCGTGGCTTTATGCACTTAATGAATCAACATAGTATAATTACATTATTCATGGTGGAAGAATTTGGGAGTCAGCACCTGCATGCTAAATGTGATTTGCTCAGATACCTAAATGTGATTTGCTCAGACCTGAATGGATGTCCCAACTATTGATCAAGAGGCCAAAATCTCCAGAAGGCAAGACCCCCTAGAAACCACATTTGCACAAAGAGAAGGCAGATATGGGCTGCACTTTGCTTACAGTCTGGAACCCCCACATTTGGAAGAACTGCTGAAATGTCCTACAGGTTCCTGTCCCTTTTGCACAATTTGAGGAGCACTGAGCACAAAAGCAGGGACATTAGAGAAACCAACAAGAAAGATTATCTTGACTGGCTGGCTGAAACTCAGTACACTTCAAGTTGGTTGCAAGCTGCACTTACATAATAAAGGGCTATAATTAAATAATTTAAAGCAACCTGGAAACAGGTTGTGTCTGATTGGCTTCTTGCTCGCCTGNTGTATTGCTTGTTCAAAAGAGGCATCCAAGAAAGAAGAAGTTTCAAATCAAATCAGTAAGAGAGGAAGATAATTAAGCAGAACTTTTGATTGATGAATTGAGCAGGAATAAGATTTCTTTTCTAAAACAGGAAAAGGTGCGTGGAATAAGCCAGGCAGAAAATAAAACACCCTTTTCTTATTTATTTATATTTATCAAAATTTATATGGTCTCCCATCTCACAAGAAGTAACTTTGGATGGTGTACAATTTTGGACTTAGTGTATTTTTTTTATATTTTGTTTGTTTCCCTCTTGTCTGTATTTCTGATCCATCATCTTGATTGGTTGTCCTCGTCATTAGACAAAGAAGATGGCCTTCTCAAGCAGCTTGGGAAAGAGCAACTAATTGTTAGCCTTAATCTTGCATTATTTTATTGTTTAAAAAAGGAGACAGTATTTTGTGGGATTTCACCTAAAAGCCAAATAGGCTGGTTACTCTTGGGTATGATGCATGTGGATTTGTGAAGAGAGTTGACTTTCCTATCTTTTTGCCCAGTGAGGAAGGTATAATGCACAACTTATTTCCTGCTCATCGTGCCGAAGTACCTGAGGACAAGATAAGAAGCAATGGATGGAAACTCCTCAGAGGGAAATCCAACCTGTAACTAAGGAGAAATTTCCTGACAGTGAGAACAATTAATTGGTGGAATGGCTTAGAAGTTGTGGAGGCTCCATCGCTGGAGATTTTCAAGAAGAGATTGGACAATCATTTGTCTAGAATGGTGTAGGGCAGGGGTCTTCAAACTTGGCCCTTTTATGACTTGTGGACTTCAACTCCCAGGGTTGGCAGAGGAATTCTGGGAGTTGAAGTCCACAAGTCATAAAGTGGCCAAGTTTGAAGGCCACTGGTGTAGGCGGTCCTTCATTTGCAACCGTTTATTTAGTGACCATTCAAAATTACGACGGCACCGAATAAAAAGTGACCTATGACCGTTTTCCACACACGTACGATCATTGCAGCATCCCCAATGGTCAAGTGGTCAAAACATTTGGACGCTTGGCAACTGGCTCATACTTAAGACCGTTGTAATGTCCAAGGGTCACCTTTGTGATCTTCTGACAAGCAAAGTCAATGGGGAAGCCAGATTCACTTAACCAGGTTACTAATTTAACAGCTGCAGTGATTCACTTAACAACTATGGCAAGATGTAATACGGGGAAAGCTCACTTAACAAATGTTTCACTTAGCAACAGAAAGTCTGGGCTCAACTGTGGTCACGGACTACCTGAAAACCGAGCAGAAAGTTGATTATTGGAGGAATAATAATAATAATAATAATAATAATAATAATAATAATAATAATAATAATAATAATAATAATAATAATAATAATAATAATAAAGTTGGAAGGGACCTTGGAGGTCATCGAGTCCAACCCCCTGCTCAGGCAGGAAACCCTATACCATTTCGGACAAATGGCTGTCCAGTCTCTTCTTAAAAACTTCCAGTGTTGGAGC